>NW_023664370.1:0-48909 GCF_015228065.2 Penaeus monodon
TATTTTAAAATTTGTTATAATAATATTTTTGCAATTATACTAAACAAAAATAATAATAGAAAAAACAATAATAAATAAAAAAAATATAAACACTAATTATATTATATACTGATCTTATTATTATTTATTACAGATATAATGTTATGATAATAATTATTTTTTGAAATATTATATTTCAAAAATAAAATAATTATAATAATATAATTATAAAAATAAAATAATCAAATTATAAATCATTCATTATAACCACTAGCATTATTATTCATTGTAATTTTACTTATTACTAATATTTGTAAATACAGATAAAATTATTGATTTTTGCAATGTATACTTAATTTAATTTAGATTTTAATTTTAATATTTTTATATAATATATAATAATTTTATATAATATTAAAAATAAAATAATAATAATACATAATATAAAATATAATATATATATTTTAATAAAATATTCAAATGTTATCAAAATTTTTCTTTATTATTTTTATATTATTTTTGCATATTATAAATAAAATTCTGGTAATTATATCATTATTAACCCAAATAAATTTTAAATCACAAAAAAATTCGAAAAAATTTATTTTTTTTGGTTACTATTCTTTCTGTTTTTCTTTTTTTTTTGTATTTTGTTTTTGGTTCTTTTGTAATTTTTTTTTTTATTTTTTATTTATTTATTCAAAAAAGGATAATTTTTAGATTTTTTCTTCTTTTTCGACTTTTTGGGAATTATTGTTTCTTATACCTTTTTTTTATATTATATAATTGGACACCAAAAATTTAAAATTTTTTATTATCTATCAAGATATTTCATCATTTTCGTTTTCATTTTAATTTTTTTATCATTTCATAAATTTCATTCCGTTAATCATCATTATATATTATATTATTATCTATTTATTAATTTATCATTTATATATTGCAATTATTGTAGTTAATGTTAGTATATATTTTGGAATATAATATTATAATAACAACAACCATAAAAAAATAGTAATAAATAAAATAATAACAATAAATAATAACATATAAAGTTCGTTTTAGAATTATAATTTATATAATTATTTTTCATTTACATAGAATCGTTATTATTGTAATTAACTATTCTAATAAATATTAAAAATTTTTTGAATTATAAATTACCAGTAATAAATTAATTTTATGAATAATAACAATAATAATACTAATAAACATAATAAACCCCTAGCATAATTATTTTATAAAATTTTACTTTAATAATTATTTTTTTTTTTTTATTTACGATATAATTTTGATTTTTGGCAATTATACTTAAAATTAAGTAATAGTAAATAATAATAAATATAAATAATAAATAAAAAAAATAAATAATTTTTAATTTAATTTAAATTAAAAAATAATAATAATAATAATTTTTTAATTTAAAATTAAATTTTTTATCCAAAAATTCTCTTTTTTTCTCACTTTTTATCATCCCTTAATTGTTCATGATTTAAAACAATTCTTGGTAAATTTAATTATTCATTATTACCCTAATAATTTTCCGAAAACCACAAAAAAAATCGAAAAAAAAAAAAACGTAAATTTTTTTTAGTATTACTTTCTTTTTAAAAAAAGGCTATATTTCGCTAAGATTTTGCCGCTTTTTTTTGGATTTTGGGAATTTTTTTTTCTTATACCTTTTTTTATATTTATATATGGACACAATTCCCTTTTATTATCATCATCTTATATATTATTTATTATTATATTAATATCATTACAATATTATATTATACTATTATTATCATAATCAATTTTAATTTAAATTTTTCAATATTATTATATTCAATTTTATTATATTATATTTTATATAATTTAATTAATACATAAAATATAATAATAATAATAATAATATAACATAATTATAATATATTATAATAATATATATTTTAAATTAATTATAAAATATTTTAATTATATATAATATAATAATAATAATAATTAATAATAAATTCATAAAATTAATATATAATAATATAATAAATATAATAATATATAAAATATAACAATTTAATGATATAATTTAAAAATTTTCACTTTTAATTTTATCTTTATTTCCATTTATGTTATAATTAAAATTTCTTGTTTATTATTATATATTATTACCCTAATTAATTCCAAAACCAAAATATTATGAAAACTAAATATATTTTATTTTTTTTTGATTTAATATTTTAATTTTATATTTTATGGCATATTTTCCTATAAATATGTTACAGATTATAATCAATATTTTAAAATTTATCTTATACTTTTTATTATATTTTTCAATTATAGTATAATATTAATTTCATTTATTATTAATTATTATATAATTATATATAACATAATATAATAAATAATTATAATAATGATTAATAATATATATAATTATTTAATATATATTAATTTATATATTAATTTAATAATTTTATATATTTAATATAATAATAATAAACAATATAATAAATAAATTTATAATAATTATCATTAATCTAATATACATATATTAATTATTATTTAAAATTTATTAATTTTTTATTATTTTTTTTACAATAATAATTATTAATACTATAATGAAATTCAAAATAATATCTATTTTAACATATATATTATAATTTTGCAATTTTACTATATCAATTTTAATATTATAATTATTATTATTTTATTAAAATATTATTATATTATATATTATGCATATAATACTAATAATTTAATATAATATAATAATTATAATAATAATATAATATAATATAATAATATATATAATTATTAATATATAATAATAAATATATAATATATCATATATAATAAATATTAAATTAATTATTATATAATTTATAATTTTTTCATTTATAATATTATTATGTATGATTAATAAAAATTTTGTAATTATTATCAATTATTACCTAATAATTCCAAATCACCAAAGAAATCGAAAAAAGTATTTGGAGTATACTCTCAGGCATATTTCGCTAGATTTTGCGCTTTTTACTTTGAATTTTTCTAACTTTTTTATATTATATATGACACAATTCTTATTATATCATCTTATCATGATTATCATCATTATTATCGTTATCATCATATTATCATCATATCATCATTTCATATATTACATTTATTGCAATTTTATCTCATTTTGAATTGTTATCAATTATTGCAATTTGAGTATAGTATATATTTTTGCATAATACTAATAACCACAAACAATAATAATATAATAACAATAATAATAACAATATACGATTTTATATTATTTACATATCTTAATTATATCGTATACGTAATTATTATGTTATAATAATTATTTTTGCAATTATACTACAGTACAAATAATATATGATATATAACAATAATAATATAATAAAAATTATAACATAGCATTATTATTATTATACTTATACTATTATTATTATTTTATTATTACAGATATAATAGATTTTTGCAATAATACTAATATTAAGATAATTAATAATAATAATAATAATATAATAATAATAATAATAATAATAATAATAATATAATAATAAATATATAATAATTTAATAATATTCAAATGTTTCAAATTCTTTTATTCTACTTTTCATCTTTGTGTTTCAATTCTGTAATTATTATCATTTTACCAATAATTGCCGAAATCACCAAAGAAATCGAAAAACGTCATTTTGGAGTATACTCTCAAAGGCTAATTTCGCTAGATTTTGCCGCTTTTCGACTTTTGGAATGTTTTTTATACCTTTTTTATATTTATATGGACACAATTCCTTTATTATCATCCTTATCATGATTATCATCATTATTATGTACATCATATTATCATCATTATCATCATTACATCATCATTATCATCATTATTGAATTATATCATCATTTTGCAATTTTATCATTATATTGCAATATGGAGTTAGTATATTTTTTGCAATAATACTAATAACCACAAATAATAATAGTAATAACAATAATAATAACAATAATAACGATTTAATATTATTTACATTCTTATTAGTATCGTATTACGTAATTATTTCTGTTATATAATTATTTTGCAATTATACTACCAGTACAATATAATAATGTAATAACATAATACTAATAACAATATTATAACCTGCATTTTATTATTATATTTTCTTTTATTATATGTTTATTACGATATAAGATTTTTTGGCATTCTAATTAATAATAAATAAATAATAAATAATAATAATAATATAATAAATAATAATAATAATAATAATTTTAATAATATTCAAATGTTATCAAAATTCTCTTTATTCTCACTTTTATCATCATTATTGTTATGATTAATACAATTCTGGTAATATTATCATTATTACCCTAATAATTGCCGAAATCCCTAATCCATAATCGATAAAAACGTCATTTTTTGGAGTATATACTCCCTCAAAAGGGTATATTCGCTAGTTTTTGCCGTTTTGGCTTTTGGGACTTTGGAGTTTTTCTTATACCTTTTTTATTATATATGGACAATTCTGGTAACACAATTTCGTTATTCATATCATCGTTATCATCATTATCATCATTATTATCGATTAATCATCATTATTCAATTATTATCATCATTATCATATTGTTTATCATTATTATTGCAATTTGAGTTATAGTATTATTTGCAATAATACTATACAAACATATAATAAGTAATACAATATAATAAAATATAGATTTTATAATATTAAATTTAACATATCTTAATTAGTATATCATATACTAATTATAATAATAATAATATTTTTAATTATTATACAGTCATATATAATAATGTATTATACAATAATATATATATTATTATAACCTAGTTTTGCAATTATTATACTTACTTATATTAATTATTGATTATAATACAATATAAATAAAATTTTTGCAAATACTAATAATAAGATAATTTGTAATATAATAATATAATATATTAATTTATAATTAAAATAATAATAAATTATATAATATATAATAATATATAATAATATAATAATATAATTAATACAAAATTCTTTATATCTCAAAAAAAAAAAAATAAAATAATAAAATTTTATCATCATTATTGTTATGATTAATACAATTCTGGTAATTATTATCATTATTACCCTAATAATTGCCGAAATCACCAAAGAAATCGAAAAAACGTCATTTTGGAGTATACTCTCAAAGGCTATATTTCGCTAGATTTTGCCGCTTTTTCGACTTTTGGGAATGTTTTTCTTATACCTTTTTTATATTATATATGGACACAATTCCTTTATTATCATCATCTTATCATGATTATCATCATTATTATCGTTATCATCATCATTATCATCATTATCATCATATCATCATCATATCATCATTATGCAATTATTATCATCATTATTGCAATTGTTATCATTATTATGCAATATTGGAGTTATAGTATATATTTTTGCAATAATACTAATAACCACAACAATATAATAGTAATAACAATAATAATACAATAATAACGATTTTATAATAATTATTTATATCATTATCTTAATTAGTATCGTTATTACTGTAATTATTACTGTTATAATAATTATTTTTGCAATTATACTACCAGTACAATAATAATATGATAATAATAATAATAATAATAATAATATTAAATATCATTATATTTATATATATTTTATTTATATATATATTATTAAAAATATAATAAATTATTTGTAAATTAATAATTAATAATTATAAATAATAATAATAATAAATATAATAATAAAATTAAAAATTAATATTATAATATATTATTAATATATTAATTTTATAATATTCAAAATAACAAATTTTTTATTATCATTATTATATATTTAAATCACTAAATTAATATTTTTTATATTAAAATATATTCAGATTTATAATTGAAATCTATTTTAATTTTTATTTTTATGCATTTTCATATTATTGCATTTTTATATATTTGAATTTTTATTAATCTAATATTAATATATTATTCATCATTATTATAAATATTATCTATTAATCATTTATCATTATCTCATATTATAATCATTAATATTATTTTAATAATAATAATTAATATAATATATATATAATAATATTAAATATTATAATTATAATAAATTATAATAATTATATAATATAATAATTTTTCAATTCAATAATTTTAAAATGTATTTATATATTTATAAAATTAATATTATAATATTATATTAATATTAATCAAATTCTAAAAATAAATGAATAATTTTTTAATATAAATCATAATATTCATTTTAACATTTTTCTTTAATTTTCAATTTTATTTGAATATAATGGAAATTTTCATTTTCTTATTATGCCAATACTTATTATAAATCATTTTCATTATATCTAACTATATTATCATATTATACATTTTACAATTATTAATATATTATTTTTATATTATTATAAATTTTATTATATAGATTTTTAAATATAAATAAAATAACTATATAATAATAATAATAAATAATAATAATAAAATATATAACATACATAATTAACTATAATTATATATTATTATATAAAATTATAATAATTTTTTATTCAATTATACAAATTCAATTAATAATAAACTTAATTTATATTATAATTATAATAATCAATATCAATTCGTATTTAATATAATCTATAACTATTTTAATTTAATATTTACAAATTATAAATTTCTTTATCATTTAATATTATTATTATATTAATTCAATTATTAATATATTCATTATTATATACATTCAATAATAAAATCGAAAAAATTTTATATTATACATTATAGATTATTCATATTTTTCAATTTTTCAATTTAAATATTATATAATTTATTATATTATTTTATCAAATTCATTATTTAAATATATAACAATTCATATTTAATATTATTATAATTATATCAAATTATATTATTATAATATTATATATTATTGAATTATTATAATATAATAATTGTTATTTATATAAATTATAATTTTTTGCATTTATAATCATATTTGATATATTAAATAATATATTATATATATAAATATAATATAAAAATTATATCATATAATTAATATATTTTATATATAATTTATCAAATTATCTTTATATAAATTAATATATTATTTTATATTAATTCTTTTCATATATTATATTATTACCTAATAATTCTTAATCATAAAATTTTATATTACTATATATAATTATATCAATATTACACTATTTGACATTTAACATTTTGAATTATTATTAAATATTATTTATATTATATTATAAATTAACAATTATAACTACAGATTATTATATATTAACTTATAATATTTATATAATTATTATAATACAATATTAATATTATGCAATTATTATATTAATTATTAATTATATTATTATTGCAATATGATTATAATATAATTAATAATATAATAACCAAATAATAATAATATAATAAAAATAATATATAATATAAATTTTATAATTATTTATATATTATTTAATTGTAATTTATTCATAATTATTATGTTATAATAATTATTCCAATTATATCAGTACATAAAATATCAATATATATAATAATTAATATATAATTTATTTTAACATATTATTATTATTATTACTTATATTTTATTATTTATTATTAAATATATAGGTTATTATTTAATAATACTATAATTAGATATTATAATAATAATAATAAAATAATATATAATAATAATTATATATAATTATATTATATAATAATAATATATTTTTAATATATTCAAATTCACAATATATATATTTCACTATAATCATTATTATATATTAATACAATTTGTATTTTATCATTATTACCTAATATTACATATACAAAAAATCTACAATATTATATATATATATATACAATATAATTCTAATTTAATTTATCATTTGAATTATTATATACTTATTTAATAATATTTTTAAAATTCTTTATTACATCATCTAATATGATTATACAATAATACGTTAATAATAATATTATATATATATAATACATATTATAATATAATTATAATATTATTAATTTATATTATTATAAAATTTTTTAATTATATATTTTCAATAATAATATAACAAATAATAATATAATTAAATAATAATAAAATAATAAAGATTTTAATAATTATTTATCATATATAATTATACTATTCTTTATAATTATTATTTTAATATACTTTTAATATATACATACAAATAATATAGATATAATAAATAATATCTAATAATATTATAATCACTACATTATTATTATTATACTTATACTTATTATTATATTATTATATTAATATATAATAATTTTTGCATTATATAATTATAATATATAATTATAATTAAATTAATATAAAATTATAATAATAATATAATAATATAATATATAATATTATATATAATAATATTTAATATATTCAATTTATCAATTCTTTATTATTTTATCATCATTATTTATATATTAAAATAGTAATTATACTAATAATAATAAATTCGAATCACTAAAAAATAAATAAGATTTTTTGTATTTCTCAATAATATTAGTAATTTGAAATATTTTTATTTTGGAATGATTTTTATACAATTTATATTATATATATAATAATTATCTATTAAACGTTATATATTATATATATTATCGTTATATATCATTATCTTAATTTATCATATCATTTACATTTCAATTTTATACATTATTCAATTTAATTATTATCATTATTGATTAATATTTTAATAATTTATGAATACAATAATATATATAATATTATAATATAATAATAATTTTATAATAATTATTAATCATATATAATTATTAATTATTATTAATTATATATTATAATATTTTTTGAATTCAATTATATCATCATATTTAATTATAAAATTATAATAATTATTATTATAACTAATTATCATACATTATTAAATTTATAACTATTTTATATTTATTATACAATAATAAAATTTTACAATTTATTAAATAATATATTAACATTTATATAATATAAATAATTATTATATATAATTAATTATAATTAATTATATATATAATAATAATATTAATATATAAATTATAAAATTATTAATAATTTTATATTATATTATATTAATAATTTTTGTAATTATTAATAATTACTAATAATCAAATATAAAAAAATAAAAAATAATTAAAATAATTAAAATATATTTCATAATTTTCTTTTTATTTGATTTTTTATTATTTTTATATTTTGAAAATTTCCAGTTATATATATTATTATATAAATAATTATATTATACATATACAAATTATATATTATAATATCATTATATTATTATTCAATTATAATTATTATTCAATTTTACTATTATTCAATATTGGGATTATATATATATTTTTAATAATACTAATACAAACATATATATAATAACAATAATATAAAATAATAAATTTTATAATATTATTTATTCATTATCTTATTTACTTATATTATTATTAGATAAAATTATTTTTTGCATTTATATTACATCAAATAATATATATAATAATAACAGTAATAATAATACAAATTATATACATACATTATTATATTATACTATATTATTTTATATTTTATTTTAAATTTATGATTTTTGAATATATAATTATTATTAATAATAATAATAAATACAATAATATAATAATAATAATAATAAACTAATATTATATAATAATAATAATATTAATTATAATTATATTTTTAATTTATTAAATTTATTAATTATATTTTTTTATTATATTAGTTATATAATAATTTTGAATAATATTAATAACCAATAATTAAAATACAAAATATATACAAAATATTTTATAATTCAAAGTTATTTTTAATTTCAATTATTCATTAGTAATTTTTTTAATACTATTTTATATATATAATAATACATATAATATAATAAAAATTATATAATTAATTATTTTATATTATTTACATTATCATTATTATCATATTATATTTATTAATTATACATATTATTGAATTTAAATATTATTACAATATGATTATATAATATTTTAATAAATAATAACAATAATAATATTATAAATATAATAATTAATCATTTTATATATTATTTATTTTATCTAATTATTGATTATTAATTATTAATATTATAATAATTTTTCAATATATAAATACAAAAATAAAATATTGAAATAAAATCTAAACAATTTAAACTGCTATTTTATTAATTTATTTATTTTATATTTATTATATATAATAATTTGAATATATAATATTAAATAATTAATAATATAATATTATAAATATATATATTAATATTAATATATATATTTAATTATTAATATATAATTATATTTTATAATATTCAATTAATAAAATCTTTTATATATTTTTCATATTATTTACATAATATATTTGAATACATATTAATAATAATTTTATACAATAAATATCTTATCTAATAATCATTATTGGATATATCTATATTTATAATTATAATATGATTTTTCAATAATATAATATTATTATACTTATTATATAATATATAAATTCTCTATTATTATATTTATCATATATATAATTTTTTATTCAATTTATATTATATAATTCAAGTTAATATATTTCAAATATATATATCAATATTATATATTAATTAATTAATATTAATATATATTATTAATAAATATATAAATTTATAATATAATAATTATTATATATATTATATTTTTATAATATTAATCAATTTAATTAGAATTTATTATAATTATTACTATAATATTATTTGAATTATATAAAATATTTATAATAATAATATAATATAAAATAAATTAATAACAATTTAAATATAAATATATTTTATATTATATTATATTATATATTATATATATTAATTATCAAATTTATATTAATATATATATATGTTATATAATTAATATCTATAATTTTTTATTATACTTATAATTCTAAATTATCAATTATTAAAAAATATTTTATAATACTTTTAAAGTTATATCTATCATAATTCCGATTTCGATTTGAATTTATTTATAACCTTTTTATATTAATATTGAAATTCTTTATTTATTCTTATATGATTATTAATATTATCTTAATATCATATATATTATAATATTATATCATTATTATGATTATATATTAATTGAATATTATCATTATTATTAATTTGATTAATATTTTTTGCAATAATACTAATAACCACAACAATAATATTAAAACAATAATAATAAAATAATAAATTTTAATAATTATAATTTATATATTATTTATAATTAAAATAAATATACTTTTATAATAATATTTTTAATTATACATAATATAAAATATATAATAAAAATATATATACAATTTTATCATAGTAAATTTTATTATATAATTATTATTTTTTATAATTAATAATTTGGAATTATTATATTATAATATAATAATATAATAATTATAATAATATAATTATATAATTATATAATATTTAATTATAATAATAATTTTTATAATATTAAATATTATAAAATCTTTATTACATTTATACAATTTGTTATAAATTAATACATTCTGTAATATATATTAATAAAATAATCAAATAATCAAAATTTTTTGATATACTTAAGTATATTATATTTCATATATTGACTTTGAGTTTTCTATACTTATTATATTATTATAACAATTTTTATTACATCAGTTATATGATTATATATTATTATTATATATATTATATATTATATTAATATTATTTAATATTATTAAATTATTACATATAATAATTATATAATATTAAATATAATTATATAAATTTTAATATTAATACCACTACATTATATATATTAAATAATATACATAATTAATTTAATAATTATTATCATATCTAATTAATCATTATAATAATTTATATATAATAATTATTTTCAATTATACTAAATAATATTATGATTATTAAATTAATTTAATTAACTATATACACACATTATTATTATATTAAATTATAATTATTTATATTAATTATAATAATTTTGCAATCAATAATAATAATATAATAATAATATATAAAATATATATTAATATTAATTTAATATATAATATATATAATATATAATTTTAATAATATAATAAAATAAAGTTATAAAATTATTATCTATTATACAATTTATTTTATTTATACATTTTTAATTTTAATTATTACTTAATATTTTCAAATATTATTCAAAACTCATTGAATATAATTATAAACTAATATTTAATAAAATTTATACCACATTATTTTTATTTTAATTTTTTATCTTTTTATATATATATGAATTATGCTTATATAATAAGATATAATAATTAATATAATAAAATATAATAAATAATAAAATAATACATATAATATATTATATAATTATTCAATTTATTAATATTTCATTATTTCATTTTATTCATAATTGTTAAATAAATTTTAAATAAATAATAACAATAATCCAATACAAAAAATAAAATAATATGATTTTAAAATTATTAATTTTATTTTACGTTTTTATATTTATGTTTATAATTATTTTGAATTATAATAGTACAAATAATAATAATAAAAATAAAATATATTATGATATATAACATATATTTAATTATCTATTTTCATTTTATATTTTTTATTTTAATTATTATTTTTTGAATTATTAAATAAATATATTATAATAATAAATAATAAACAAAATAATATATAATAATAATAATAATAATTTTATAATATATTTATATATTATTTTAATTATATCATTTTCATAATTATATACTATAAAATATTTTTCAATATATACAATCAAATAATATATTTATACAAATAATATACTAATACAATATTAAAATTATATATTATAATAATATATATAATAATAATATAATATATATATAATAATAATTAAATATAAATATTACAATTTTCATTTTATATCAATTATTAGATTATAAATTTGTATTATTATTATAAAATAATTGCAAAATACCAATAATAAAATAAGTAATTTTGATATATCTAATAAGTATTTTCAATATTTAGCTTTTTATTTTAATTTTTATTTATACAATATTATATTATATAATAACATTCTTAATACAATTATACATACATAATTATATATTATACTTATTAATATTTAATCATAAATAATATTTTACATTATTATATAATTTGCAATATATTAACATTATTAATATTATAATATTATTCAATATAATAATAATAATTTTAATAATAATATTAAAATAATTAAATATAAATATATATATAATTATACATATTATAATATTAATTATCAATTATTTAATTATTCTAATTAATGCTTAATTACGTAGAATAATATTCATTATTCTATACTCAAAATAATTATAATTGATAATTACATTATATAATTAAATATTTTATCATACATTATTATATTATACTTAACTTATTTTTATTTATATTACAATTATAATTTATTAATTATATATATATATATATATATTAATATATTAATATATTATATATATATATATTACAATTAATATATTATTATAATTTTAATAATTAAAATTTAATCAAAATCATAAATATATATAATACCATAATTATACATAATTAATATTTTTATATAATTTTATCATTATCTTCTATAATGTTATAATACAATATATATAAAATATTTTGATAATACTCAAAGTAAAATTGAAATTACATTTTTATTTAATGTTATACTATTATTTTATTATATAATGATAATTGTTTTATTAATATAAACATATTTATATTATCTATATTAACTATATATCATTAATTATATATCATATAATATAATCATATATATAATTAATTATATTAATATTATTGCAATTAATATTATATTCAATATGAGTTAAATATAAATTTTTAATAAAATATAATACCACAACAATAATAATAGAATAACATAATATATTAATAAGATTAATTAATATTATATATCTAATTAATCATTTGAATACTTATAATATATTATAATATTTCCAATTTATACTTAATAATATAATATTATATAATAAATATAACAATAAAATATTATTACACTTATCATTATTATTATTATTATTATTTATATATTATTATTATATATACAATATATATTTTTGAATATATAAATTAATAAAATATAAAATTATTATAATAATAATAAATTTTAATATAATAATTTTTCATAATACTATATATATAATAATAGTATAATAATTTAATAATATATCATTTTATCAAATTTCATTATTATCTAATTTTATCATTATTTAATTAATTCTTAATTATTTATATTTAACCTAATATTGAAATATCAAAAAATAAACTATTATATATCCAAATTATTATATTACTAATTCATTTTTATTGTATTTTTCATATATATTTTAATTTATATATAAAATTACTTTATTAATAATATTTTAATATTAATATAATAATATTATATAATATATACATATATATATATAATCATATTTTACATTCTAAATTTTCAAATTATCTTATTTCAATTTTTCAATTATTATTAATTATTCAGTATATTATATTTTCAATAATAATTAAACCAAAAATATAAAAAAAAATTATAATAATAATAATTTCTATATTTTCTATTTAATTTTATTATTAATTTTCTTATAATTTATTTTAATTATACACATACAAATAATAATAATTATATATAACATAATAATTATTAAATATTATACATGCATTATATATTATATATACTTTATTATTATTATATATTATTTAATGATATTATATTTTATTATTATATAATATTTATTCATAATATAATAACAAAATAATAAATAATAACAATAATAATAATAATAAAATTATAATAATATTTTATCATAATTATTATAATTATTAAAATTTTAAAATATTATTTCATTTTATCATATTATTGTTATATTAATAAATATATGTATATAATATATTATAATAATTCGAATAATTTTTATCATAATATAATATATTTTGAATTATATTATAAGTTGAATATTCTAATTTGCATATTTATTAATATAATTATTTTATTTAATATTTTAATATTAATATGAATAATATACTTATAATTATTTTATATATTAAATATCAATATTCTTATATCATTTTATCATCATTATTATATTATCATTATTATTATTATCATTATTCATATTGCATTTTATAATATTGCAAATTTTTTGATATATCTAATAGAATATATAAACAAACAATTATAATATAATAAAATAATTATAAATAATAATTTTATAATGAATATTTATATCATATCTTATATGATTTATATTATTTATATATTATTTTCAATTATCTATACATCAATTAATAATTATATTAAAATAATAATTAAATTTATATTATATCAATTATTGATTATATATATTTTGCATATATATTATTAATTATTAAATATATTTTTTAATATAAATAATAAAATTTATATATAATAATTATATATAATAATATAATTTAATAATATATATAATAATTAATATAATAATATATAATAAAATAATATATATAATTAATAATAAATTATCAAATTTATCTCTTATTATATACTTTATATTAATAAATTTGTAATTATTAATATTTATCTAATCAATTTAATAATATAATAAAAAATGATATATTAATATAAATATAATAAGTATATTGATAAATTCAATAATTTTGATTTGGAATTTTTTATAATTTATTATTTATAATGCTTATTCTTATTATCATATTTATATATATATTCGTATATTTTATTATCATTATTCATCATTAATTCATCATAATCAAATACATCATTTATTGCAATTAATCATAATATTTGTTAATTATTATTCAATTTCATTTGATGTATTATATATTTTTATATTAAAACACAATATATTATATAATACATAATAAATAATATTTTATAATATTAATCATTATTAATTATATTTATTATATTATTTATAATAATTATTTTTGCAATTATACATATACAATAATAATATATAATTTTAATATATAATAAAAATAATAATAATGATAATAATAAAATAATAATAATAATAATTTAAATAATTATAATATATATTTATTATATTATTAATTTTAATATAATTTTTTTTCAATTTTATATATTATGTATGATTAATACAATTCTATAATATTATAATATTACAATAATTCAATACTAAATAATAAAAAATATATATAATATATTAAAATATTATGTAAATTTCCTTTTTTCACTTTTAAGTTTTTTTATATTTTAATATAATTAATTACAATTTCCCTTATAATTCATACTAATTAATTATTATTTTTATATATCTATAATATACATTATTCCATTATCACATTGAATGCAATATATACATTATATTATTGCAAATTCATATTATTATGAATTATTGATTATATATATTTTTCAATTATATAATCACATAATAATATATAATAATAATAATATCTAATAATATTATTAACTCTAATTAATTATGTATTATAATTATTTTATATTATATTATATTAAATATAATAATTTAATAATATAATTTATAAAATTATCTTTATATATATATAATAATATATAATATATAATTAAAAAATTTGTAATATTTATTATTACTTAATATTCTAAATCCATTTTATAAAATTTTTGTTATATTTCAAATGATATTACTAATTTTATCGTTTCTATACATTGAATTTATTATTATTTTTTTTATATAATGCATATACTATATTTGCATTTTATATGAATTTTATATTATTATAATATATATTATCATTATTATATTATATAATATATATATCAATTATGATATCATTATTCAATTTATCATATTATCAATATTGATATATTATATTTTGAATAATACTATACACAATTATAATTATAATCAATATTGATATATATAATTTTCAATATTAATATATAACATCTAATTAGTATTATTATAATATAACTTTAAATAATTATTTATGATATTATATAATTATAATAATAATGTATTAATTAAAATAATAATTATTTTACAATTATACTACCATAGCATATATTATATTATATTACTATATTATATATTTATATAACTAATAATTTTTTAATTATACTATTATTTATTATATAAAATATAATAATATATAATAATAAATTATAATATAATAAATAATATAATAATAATAATAATAATATATAATATAATAATAATTAATAATATTCAAATTTAATCAAATTCTTTTATATTCATTTTATATCATTTTTTATATTAATCATTTATTAATTTTATATTAATACTAATAATCAATATACCTAAAAATTGAAAAAATCATTGAGAATAAAAAGTTATATTTGAATTTTAGCTATATTTCGTAATTTTGCGTTTTTCTATATAAAAATTTTTTATTATACATTCATTATTATTACATTTTTATTATCATCATTATATATTATCATCATATTATATCATTATCATATTATCAATATATATCATTATATTGCAATTATTACATATTATTGCAATTTTATCATTATTATTGCAATTATTGGTTATAGTATATTTTTCATAATACTAATAACAACAATAATAATAGTAATAACAATATAATAAATATAACGATTTTATAATATATTTATACATTTATCTTAATTAATATATCGTTATTAATATTATTATTTTTATAATAATTTATTAATATTAATAATATAATATAATAATAATTAAATAACAATAATAACATAAAATTTAATATTATATTATATTTATTATTTATATTAATTTTAATATATAATAATTATTTAATAATATATAATAAAAATATAATAATAATTTAATTATCAAAATTTATTCCTTTATTCTCACTTTTTATCATTATTGTTATGATTAATAAATTTGGTAATTATTTCATTATATAATAATTCCAATACAGAAATATAAAATCATTTGTAAATAAAGCTATTTCTATTTATTTTCGATTTAATTTAACTATATTTTATAATTTTGCCAATTCTTTTTGAATATTTTATCTTATACCTTTTTATATTATATATGACAATTCCTTATTATCATCATCATTATCATATTATCAAATTATTATCTATATTCAATTATATCATTTACAATTATATATTATATATATTATTGCAAATAATCATTATTACAAATTTTATATTATTAAATTAATTGGATTATGATATATTTTTTAATAACATAACAAATAATAATAAAATATAATAAAATAATAAAATAATAATTATTTTATATATTATTAATATATATAATAATATATATAATAATATTTAACTAATATATATTAATATATTAATAAATATAATAAATTAATAAATAATAATAATAATAAATAATAATAATAATAAATTATAATAAAATTAATAATCAAATATATATTAATATATTAATATAAATTTAATTATTATCATATTACATAATAATGAATTAAAAAATTTAAATTATATTTATAATCTTAATTCCATTTCTAATAACAATTAAATTATTTTGAAGATTCTGTAACTTTTTATCTATATTGCCCAATTGCTATACATATTGTATAATACTATATTATTAGTATATTCAAATGCTATTATTCATATTTGCGATTTTTCATTTTGAATTTTTCTATTAACATTTTATATTATATATTGAACATTATTATTATTATATATTTATCATATTATATCATTATTATGAATATATTATATATATATATTAATATTTATACAATATTATTTAAATTAATATATATTATATTTATAATATTATATAATTATTTTTAATTATATTTCATTTAAAATATTACTATATAATAAATAATATAATTATAATAACAATAATAATAACATAATAAATTTAAATAATTATTTTATATAATTATTTAATTAATATATTTTATATTAATTAATATATTAATTTATATATTAAAATTATGAAATTTTATAATATTTAATAATATATAATATAATAAAAAAAATTGAAAAAATAATTATAAAAAATAATAAAAATAATTAAAAAATTTCATTTTTAATTTAAACTTATTTCTAATTTTTATTTATTATAAAATTCTGTAATTTATATTATCATTATTACCTATATTCCTTATATCATCTATCAAGAATAAATCATCATTTATATATTCATAATATTTTCGCTAGATTTTATATTTTGATTATTGGAATTATATTATTATATTTTATAATTATTAATTGCAACAATATATATATAATTATCAATAATATAATAATCAATTATAATCATTATTACATATCATAATTAATATCATTTAAATAATTATTTTTATTATTCATTATCAAAATTATATTATAATATTACTATAAATATTATTAATATATAATCCTACATTATATTAATAATACATAATAATATATATAATTATAAATAATCATGATTATTATATAATTATATATATTATAATATTTATTAATAATTATTATAATATAATATAATTTAGTAATATTATTTATAACTAATTTAATTCATTTTAGCAAATATTTTAAAATAATAATATATAATAATATATATTTCGCTAATATTCCATAATACTTAATAATTAATATATAACTAATAAAATATTTGATAATCATTAATATATCTATCATTTATATCTTATTTTGCATCATATTATTTATTATATAATCATGAATTATATTATTACTATATTTCTAATCATAATATATGTAAAATTTCATTATATATATTTTCAAGTATATTATAACATTTTAGCATTATTACTTGCAATTTAATTTATACATTTTAATTATTATATATATAAATTTTAATTATAATATACTATTAAATATATTCAATATATACATAAAATATATATATTATAACATATTTAATCTAATACATTATTAATTTTTATATATTATTATTTTATTATTATTCAATTATTGATTATAGTAATATATTTTTCAAAATACTAAATCAAACAATAATAATATAATAAATAATAATAAAATAATAACATTTTATAATTAAAATATATTATTTATTATAATAATATTAATTAATATAAATATAATAATAATAATTAATTCAATTATACAACATATATATATAATAAATTATATAATATATAATTAATAAATAATAATTACTAATAATAAAATTTATAAATATATATTATTTATATTTATTTATTAATATTGGTATTATTCGATTATACTTTATATTGCAATTACTAATATATAAATACATTTTTATAATTATAAAATATAATCACTAATATTATAACATATATATATTATATATTATTAATAATAATTTATTAATATTAATATTATCAAAATTTTTTATTCTCATTTTATATTATATATTATTATTATATAATATATATTATCATATTATTAATAATTCGAAATACTAAAATGAACAAAATCATTGATATTTACAAATATATTGACAATTATAGACTTTTATAATATTTTAATATTTTAAATAACTTTTAAATATATATCACAATTCATTTTATATATATTTATCATTCATTATATATTTATACATTATTATTATATATCATTATTATCATATATACATACAATTATTAATTATTAATACATTATTAATTATATATTATTTAACTATTGATTATATTTATTTGCAATTATTATATTATATAAAATATAAATTAATAAATAATAATAAAAAATAAATATTATAATATATAATAATAATATATTAATTATATATAATAAATAATAATTTAATTATTAATATTATTAAATTTTTAACATTAATAATATATGATATAATACAATTTGATTTATACATTATTTATATAATCCAATACATATTAATTATAATTATACCTAATTATTGTAAATTCAAAAGATATAATAGATTTTTGAATTATCAATTTACTAATTATTAATATACTTTTTATAATATAATGAATAATATTATATATTATATATATATAATAATCATATTATAATATTTATATCATTAATTTATCATATCTCATTATTCTCACTATTATCATCATTATCATATATAATTCAATTTGTAATTCATTATTTCATTATTATTCGAATTTGCAAAATTGAAATATTCATTGATATATTAATGATATATCCTAAAATATCAATTTGATTTTAATATTATTTTATAATTTTATATTATATTATTACAAATTCTCTTATTATAATATTTTATCATATTATATATTAATTAATATAATTAATAATAAAATATATAAAACAATATTCATCATATTATTATCATATTATTATTATATATATTTTATTATTATTATTTTTTTGAATTATTAATATAGATTATTGAATAATTAATAATAATAAATAATAATAATAATAATAATAATAATAATAATAATAATAATAATTAATTAATAAATATTTATATATTAATTTAATAAATATTATTATCTAATTTTATATTATTATTTATACAATTTTATATATACAAATAATAACTAAATTAATATATTAAATAATAAATCAAAAACCAAATTAATATAACTCATTAGTTATATTACATATTTATATTTTTATTTTGAAGTTTATTAGAATTTTTTATATTGAAACTATTAATTAATAATATGTATAATAATATTAATATAATATATATATATATATATAATATATATATAATAATAATTAATCATAATAATTATATTTAATATTCAAATTATTATCAAATTTTTTATATTATTAATTATGGTTTAGTATTATATTTGTAATTATTAATTATAACCAATAATTCGATAATACAAATAAATCAAAAAACGATTTTATAATTATTTAATCATATTAATTTCCTATTATGCATTTTTACTTTTAAATTTTTTTATTTACTAATAAATATAAAACATAATACATTATTATATAATAACAATTATTAATCATAATATTATCTTATTATACTTATATATTATTTATTATTCATTATTAATATTTTATTGCATTATTATAATTATATAATTTTTAATAATAATAATAATAATATAATAATATAATAATATATATAATAAATAATAATATAATAATAATAATATAATAAATATATATAAATAATAATGTTATAAAATTATTTTCATTTTTTATTTCTTTATACATATTTGTATTATATAATTATTATATTATATAACCTAAATAAAGAAATACAAAAATTTGAAATACTATAAATTATTAACATGCATTTTGATTTTGACTTTTCATATTTTTTATTTTTTATACAATATATTTATTGAATTGACAATATCTTATTATCATCATCATTAATATTATCATCATTATATAATTATCATATATAATCATATACATATATATCATATATAATATAATATTTATATATTATTGCAATTTATTATTATTCAATTTGGATATATTATTTTTAATAATACAATAACCACATATATAATATACATACAATAAATAACAAAATAAGATTTAAAATATTATTTTTCATTATCAATTATAAGTTAATATGTAATTTTGATATTTTATTTTGCAATTATTACATACAATTATATATATATAGAACAATATATTATATAACAATATTTAAATATATTATTTATTATACTTATCATTATTATTATTATTATTATTATATTAATATTTCATATTTATTAAATAATATATATTATAATAATATAATAATATAATAATAATAATAATAATAATAATATTATATAATAATATAATAATCAAAAATAATAATATAATAAAATTAATAATAAACATAATACATTTTATATCATATTATTTATAATAATTGTAGTATATTAATTATTACTCTTAATAATTTCCTGAAATTACCAAGTAATCGAAAAAACTATTGATAATATATAAGCAATATTTCGCTAATTAGCCATATTATCGACTTTGGAATTTTTATTATACCTTTTTATTTATTATGGCAATTCATTATAATTTTCATTCTATATATATTATATTATATATATATAATCATATATCATATATCATATATATCAATTATTATAATATTATCAATATATTCAATTATATTATTATTAATTATTGGAGTTTAAATATATTTTGAATAATACTATACACATACAATAATTATGTAATAAATTAATAAATTTTAATATTATATATTATCTTAATTAATTATTTAATCACAGAAATCGAATAAACGTATTTTTGATATTTACTAAATATATTTAATATATTTGCAATAATAACTATTAATAATAAAATAATAACATAATTATTATATTATACTTTTATTATTATTATTAACTTTATTATATATATTGTTATATTATAATATATAATATTTATCAATATACTAATAATTAAATATATAATAATATAATAATATAATAATATAATAATAATAATAAATATAATAATTAATTATATCAAATATTATATATTATTATTTTTCAATATATATAATTAATCAAAATCTTATTAATTATCATATTATTTAATAATTCCAATTTAATTATATATTATCCAATAAGTATTGAATATCAATTAATCGAAAGATAATTTTTGCAATTTCGCTATTTACTTGAATATTGTTTATACTTAATATTTTATATAAATATTATAGACACATTCCATTATTATCATATTATACTGATTATCATATTATTCGTTATTACATATATATCATTTCATCATTATCATCATCATTATCATAATATTAATATATTATAAATATTGAATTGTTATCATTATAATTAATTATTGATTATATAATATTTGAAATAATATAATAACAAATAATAATAATAATCAAATAATATAAAATAATAAGTTTTTATAATTATTTATATCATTATCTTATATTGTATCTATTACTGTAATTATTATATTAATAATTATTTTGCAATATACTCCAAATAAAAAGTATAATAATATAATAATACTATAACAATATATACATATTCTAATTTACCTTTTTAATTTTTATTTTTATTATATTTTTTATTAATATTAATAAAATTTATAATATATAATAATTAATATATAATAATAATAACATTAATAATATAATAATATATAATATATATATATATAATATAATAATATTAATAATATTAAATTTATCAAAATTCTTTTATTTACTTTTATCATTATATATTTTTTATATAATTGTAATTATCATCATTATTAACTATAATTGCCGAAATACAAAAAATCGAAAAACTCATTTTGGAGTATACTTATACTATATTTTAGTTTTCCTTTTACTGTTTGGGAATTATTTTTTATACTTTTTAATTAATAAGAAAATCCTTATTATCATATCATTATTAATACATATTATACTAATTATATCATATACATTATATCATTATATCATATTATCATTATTACAATTATTCATTATTGCAATTTATCATATTATGCAATTATATATTAATAATATTTTAATAATATAATTAATAATAATAATAATAATAATAATAATAATAACATAATAATAATAAATAATAATTTAATTATTATCTAATTTAATTATCTTATTATTACTTTTAATAATATTTTTTGCAATTATACTACTAGTAAAATAATAATATATACAAAAAATATAAATAATAAAATATTATAAAACTTCATTATTATTATCTTAACTTATATTTTTTGATTTTTACATTATGAATTATTGTTATTATACTATAATTATTAATATATGACAAATAACTTAATAATATAAATTATAATATATAATATATTAATAATAATATATAATATAATATATTCAATATCAATTACAATATCAATTATCTCAATTTATATTATTTCTATTTATCATATTTTATTATTATTATTTATTAATATTGCAATACAACTAATAACCACAACAATATATAATAATAAAATATTGATAATTCATATTTCGATTTTCATTTTTTTATTATTTTTATTTATATTTTTATACTTATTATATATCATTACTATTATATCATATTATTATATATATCATATATATAATACATATAAATATATAAAAATTTTAATAATAATATAATTAATTAATTATTATATTATATTTATTATTATTGTATTATTACAGAATATATTTTTTGCATTTTTCAATTATTATTAAGATTTAAAATAATATAATAATAATAATAAATAATAATAATAAAATAATAATAATAATAATAATAATAATAATTAATATAAATATATTTTATTTCATTATCAAATGTTTTTTTACTATTTTATATTATTATGAAATAAATTCTTATAATTATATATACTTAATATTCAAATACATAAATCAAATTTCATTTATATTATATTATATTTTAATTATATTATTTTGGAATTTTTCTTAATATTTTATATTATATAATATTTTTATATATAATATCACATATATAATTATATTTTATCATATATAAATTAATATTTTATACATTATTATTTTCATATTTATCATATTTAATATATTATAATTAATTATTTTAATATATACTTTAAAAATATATAATAATATATAATAATAAAATAAATAAAATATTATAACAATATATAATAATAATAATATAATAATTATATAATTAAATAATAATTTTTAATAATATAATATATTATTTATAATAATATGTTAATAAAATCATTATATAATATAAATATAATATATAAATATAATTATAATCCAATAATGAAAACAAAATTTATATCACTCATAATATTAATAATATTCGTAATTTTTTTTCAATTTGGAATTTTACTTTAATAAAAATATATTTGATATAAAATATATTTGCAATTTCCTTTCTTTATTTATATCTTTTTATCATATATATGCAATTTTATTATTCATTTATCATATTATCATTATTAGTTATACATTTCATTAATATTCAATTATATCATTATATATTCAATATTAATTTTGATTTTTATATATTTTGAATTATAGTTATAATAATATATTATAATATAATAATACACAATAATAATAATAAATAATTATAAAATAATATTTAATAAATATTATTACTTATATATTTTATAATATTATTTTGAATTATATATAAAAATAAAAATAATAATAAATAAAATAATAATAAATATAAATATAATATTATTATTATTATATATATTATTATTATTGTTATTATTACAATTAATGATTTTTCAATTATATAATAATTAAGATATATAATAAATAATAATAATAATATAATAATAAATAATAATAAAAAATAAATAAAAATAATAATAAATAATTTTAATTATAAATTTATCAAATTCTCTTATTCTCTTTTATCATTTTGTTATGATTATACAATTTTTTATATTATAATATAAACCCTAAAAATGAAAATCATAGTATCTAAAAAACATATTTCTTTGCATATTTCATAGGCATTTTTTTAATTTTCTATTTATTGACATTTTATTATATTTTATATATTTTTCATATTATTATGACAATATATATATATCATCATTATCATATTATCATCATTATAATTATTATATCATTATTAATATATTATATCATATTTATTATATATTTTGCAATTTAATACATACAATATATATATATACAATAATATAAAATATATTTTATAATATATTTATTATAATTAATTATAGTTATATAATATAATAAATATAATTTTTAATAATTATATAAAAAAATATAATAGTATATAATAATATAATTATAATAATAATTATGAAATTATATAATAATAATAATATATATATAAAATCTATAAATATTTTTACATCTTATTATATAATTAATTATTATATTATTTTATATTAAAATAAAAAAATAAAATATAATAATAATAATAAATATATATTAAAATAATTAATTAAATATTTATAATATATATAATATGTAAAATATAATTATAATTGTTAAATCAGATAATATATCATTATTCATAATAATTAATATTATCTAAATATATTCAAATTTTAATAAATATTAAAATTAATTATGATATTATAAAATTATTTTTTATATATTTATATAATCAAATCATTAATTTATTATACCAAATTAATAAATAAATAAATCATTATCAATATAAAATATTTAACATATAAAATTGATAATATTATTAATCAAATTTATATAATTTTATTTTAATATGAATATTATATTTATAATAATATTAAAATATAATACATAAAATATAATTATATATTATAATAAAATAATAATTAAATAATTAAAAATTATTATAACATTATCAATTAATTATATATATTAAATATAATATTATTATAATAAATTAAAATAAATATTAATATAATAAAATAATAATAATAATATAATAAAATAATAATAATTTAAATTTATACATATATTATTTAAATAATTATCAATAATTTATATTAATATTACAATTTTTGAAATCAATTGTATGAATTATATAATTATTAAAATTATTTATAATATTTCTCTAATAATAATATTCTAAATTAATATACAAAGAAAAATTCATTAATATACTATTATTGATTAAAATTTATCTAATTTTATATTCTTCAATTTTCCTTATTTTACTGACTTTTATGAATTATATTTATTATCTTAAATTTTATATATTTTATTATTGCACTAATTTATTTTATTATTCATTTATTTTTTCAATTATATATATTAATCATTATTATATAAATTATTTATTATTATCATTACAATTATATTAATTATTAATTATTAATATCATTATTATTCATTATTATCATAATAATATAATATAATTATATAATTAAATAATATTTAATATTATTTATATTATTAATCATTACTATTATATAATATATTATAATAATAATTTAATATAACAAATAAATTAATATTATAATAATAATAATAATTATTATAATAAATATATACATAAATAATAATTTAATATATAATTAATTAAATTAAAATCTTTAATTATACTTTCAATATTATAATACAATCTAACATTAATATTATTATAATATTGAATCATATTAATATATTTATTATATAATTTATTTATTTTTCTTATTACTTATATAATATATTATTCTTATTATAATTATAATAATATATATAATATATATATAATTATAATATATATAATAATATTATATATTATCATTACATATTATAATTTATATTATTTACATATTATCAATTCATTTTATTCAATTATTATATATATTATTTAATATATAATAAACAATAATAATTAATAAAATAAAATATTATACAATATATTTACCTAATATTAATTATATCATTATTTAATTATATGTTAATAAATATTTAAATATATAATAATATCAATAATATAGAAAAAAATAAATAATAATAAAAAATAATAATAATTATTATATATATACTATTATTTTATTATTTTGAATTATTTTTTATTGCATTATATTTAATAATGTAATAAAATTCATTAATATATATATATAATAATAATATATATAATATATAATATTATTATATATATTAATTTATATATTTTTTATATTTATTTATATAATTTTAATTTATTTTTCATTATTATATTATCAATATAATATATTAAAATATTGCGAATCATCAAATAATTTGAAAATCATTTTAATAACTTAAGTTATTTTATATTTTCATTTTTAATTTGAATATTTTTTATATTTTTATATAATATAATATTCCATTATATATAGTTATATATACATATTATTATTATATTTATATCATTATTATTTTATCATTATTATTATTTGCAATTATATACATATTATGCAATGATATAATATACAATTATGAATATAAATAATAAAAATATTTCAATAATACAATAACAAATATAATATAATTAAATTATATAAATATAATATTTTATATAATATTATATATTATAACATAATTATTTTTAACTTATACTTATAATATAATTAATTATACATATAATAATTTAATCAATTAAAATAAAAAAATATAATAATAATATAATATTATATATAATATATATTATATTAAATATCTTAATTATATATATTTAATATTAATAATTCAAGTTATCAAAATTCTATATTCATAATCACATATATAATTAATACATCTGGTAATTATTATATATTAACCTATAATTTTCCGAATATTCACTAAAATATTGTTTAAAAAACTATTTTGATATAACTAAATGCTATATTACTTAATTTTTCATTTACTTGGGAATTTTTTTTATACTTTTTATTATATGATCAATTCTTATTATCATCATTTATATATTATCATATTATTACGTTAATTATCATATCATATATATTATCATATCATTATCATATTATTCAATTAATTACATCATTATTAATTTTATCATTATTATTGCATTATTGATTTATATAATTTATTGCAATAATATATTACCATAATAATATATATTAATAACAATAATAAAAATAATAAATTTATAATAATAAAATAATATTAACATATATTAAATTATATTTATACTAATTATTATGTATATATAATTATTATTTCATTATATACATAATATAATAATTTTTGCATATATAATATTAAATAATTAATAATAATTATATATATAATAATTAATAATAATATAATTAATATAATACATAATATAATAATAATAATATAATATATATATAATATTAATATTATAAATTTATCAAATTTTATCTCACTTAATACATATTATTATTATATAATACATTTTAATTTTTATAATTATTACCTAATAATTCCGAATCAATAATTAATAATATTCAATTTGATATACTCTCAAAGTTATTATCTAAATTTACATATTTTCATTTTGGAATTTTTTTAAATTTTTTATATTATATATGACAATTCTTTATTATCATATTTATCATGATTATATCATTATTACGTTATATCATATTATCATCATATCAATTAATCATATATTATCATATAATGATTATTATCATATTATTGAATTTAATCATATTATTGCATAATATGGATTATAGTTTATATATTTTATAATCTATACTCAAAATAATAATATAATACATAATAAAAAATATATAACATTTTAATAATTATATTTATATATTATTTAATTATATGTTATTACGTAATTATACTGTTAAAAATTATTTTTGCAATTATATACATTAAATAATAATAATATAATAATAATAATATATCTAATAACAATATTATATAATATATATTATATAATATATATTATATATTATTAATATACATATATAATATTTTTGCTAATTATATAATAATTAGATTAATTAATATATAAAATTATACATAATATAATAATTATAATATATAATAATAATAATAATAATTATATAATATAACTAAATAATTTATAATTCAAATTTATAAAATTCTTTATTCTCATTTTATCATCATTATTTTATGATTATACAATCTGGTAATTATTATCATTTATTACCTAATATGCGAATCACTAATAAATCATAACTCATTATTGATATATATCAATAATATATTCGTAATTTGCCATTTTATCACTTTTGAATATTTTATATATTATTTTATATTATATAGACAAATTTAATTATATCAATCATTATATATTATCAATCATTTTATCGTTATCATAATCATTTTATCAATTATACATTATTCATAATTATATCTTATCAATATTTCAATTATTGCAATTTATCAATAATTATGAATTATGATAATATATAATTTTGCAATAATATAATAACCAACATAATATATAATAACATAATAATACATATAACGATTTTATAATAATTTTTAAATATTATCTTAATTAGTATGTTTATTAATAAATTATTATGTTATAATAATTATTTTGCAATATACTACCAGTACAATAATATAATAATGATAATTACAAATAATCTAATAACAATATTAAACACTAGCATTATTATTATTATTATACTTATTATTATTATTTTATTATACAGATATAATAGATTTTTTGGCAATATCTAATAATTAAGATAATAGTAATAATATCTTTCATAATATAATATAATAATAACTAATAAATATATAATAAAATAATTAATAATTAATCTATATATATATAAAATAATTTTTAATTATATCAAATGTTATCAAAATTCTCTTTATTCTCACTTTTATCATCATTATTTATGATTAATACAATTCTGTAATATTTATCATTATTACCCTAATAATTGCGAAATACAAAGAAATCGAAAAAACTCATTTTGGAGATATACTCTCAAAGCTATATTTCGCTAAGTATTTTCCGCTTTTTCGACTTTTGGAATGTTTTTCTTATACCTTATTTATATAATATGGACACAATTCCTTTATTACATCACTATCATGATTATCAATATTATTATCTTATACATCATCATTATCATCATTATCATCATATCATTTATCATATTATTCAATTATTCAATCATTATTGCAATTGTTTATCATTATTATTGCAATTATTGGAGTTATAGTATATATTTTTGCAATAATATAATAACCACAACAATAATAAATATAATAACATAATATACAATAATAACGTTTTTATAATATTTTATTATATCATTTATTATATTCGTTATTACTGAATTATTACTGTTATAATAAATTTTTGCAAATTATACTACAGTACAAATAATAATATATATAATACAATATATATCTAATACATATTATAACATAGCATTATTATTATAACTTATACTTATTATTATATTGTATTATATACAGATATAATAATTTTTTGCAATAATACTAATAATTAGATAATAGTATATCATAATTAATAATAATATAATAAATAATATAATAATATAATAATAATAATAATACATAATAATAATAATTTTAATAATTCAAATGTTATCAAATCTCTTTATTCTCACTTTTATCATCATTATTGTTATGATAATACAATTTTGTAATTATTATCATTATTACCCTAATAATTGCCGAATCACCAAAGAAATCGAAAAAACTCATTTTGGAGTAATCTAAAGTATATTTCTAATTTTCATTTTACTTTTGGAATTTTTTCTTATACTTTTTATATATAATATGGAAAAATTTGTTATTCATCACTTATCAGATTATCATCATATTGTTTCACATCTATATCATTATCATCATTATCATCATCATTATCATCATTCAATTAATCATTTTTGCAATTTGATTTTATCATTATTATTGAATTATTGGATTTATTATATTTTTGCAATAATACTAATAACCACAAAATAATAATATAAACAAAAATAATAAATAATAACGATTTATAATAATTATTTATATCATATCTTAATTGTATCGTTATACTAATATTATGTTATAATAATTATTTTGCATTATACTCAGTACAAATAATAAATGATATAAAATAATTATTTAATAACAAATTATAACCATACATATTAAATTTTACTTTATACTTATTATATTATTTTATTATTACAATATAATAGATTTTTTGGCAATATTAATAATATAATAATTATAATATATAATATAATAATATAATAATATAATAATATAATAATAATAATAATAATAATAATATTAATTTAATAATAATAATATAATAATAATTAAAATAAATATATAATTTATTATATTATTTAATAATAAATTATAATTATTATATTATCTATATTCAATAATATATTCGTAAAAACTATTTTGGATATTCTCAAATAATTTTAATTTTGATTTTCACTTGGAATTTTTCTATACTTTTTAATATATACCATTCATTAATTATAATATATATAATATATATTATTCAATCATTTATCATTTATATTATATCATATATTATCATTTTTGCAATTATTATTCATTATTATGCAATTATATATTATTATTTAATTATTGCAATATTATATAATAAATATATATAAAAATAATAATAAAATAATATATAATAATTATTATATAATACATTTATTATTATTATCATTAATATATATAATATTAATAATATTTAATAATATTAAATATTAAAATAATTCTATTTATATATATTAATAATTATAATTAATTATTATTATACCTAATAATATTAATATTACTATCAATAATTTTGAATATATCTTGAATTCTATATATAATTCAATAGAATTATAGAATTTTATATTTTACAATATTATATGACATAAAAATCTTATTAATCTATTTATATTTATATTATTTTATTTTTAATTATCATTATATATATTTAATATTATTATTATATATATAATAAATATATAATATATAATAATTAATATTTAATAATTTTTTGAATTTTAAAATATAATAATGAAATAATAAAATAATAATCTAATAAAATATTATAAATATATATTATTTATACTACTATTATTATATTATTTTTAATATTATTTTATATGAATAATATAATATTAGATATAATATTAATATAATAATATAATATAAATACAATAATATAAAATAATATTAATTAATATTAATAATTATATATTAATTTATCATTTTTTCATTATACTTTATATATTTTATATAAATTAATCTAATATATCAATATATAATATCATTACAAATAAAAATTATAATATATTTTATTTTAATTTTATCTAATATAAATATATTATAATTTTAATATTATTTATTATAATATTAAATTTTTCTTACTTTTATATATATTATATATATTTAATATAATTATATTAATCAATATTATAAATATTAACAACATATATTATTATATACTTATTATTATTATATTATTATATAATATTTTATTCAATATATTATCAATTATTAATTATATAATAAATTAATAATAATATAATAATAATAAAATAATAAATATATAATAATAATAATAATATAATAAATATAATAATAATTAAATATATTATATATATTATATTTAATTATTATTTATTTATTAATAATTCTGTTATTAATAATATATATATTTTTGGAATATTCTATTATATATAATAATATATATAAATATTATCATATTAATATTGAATTTTTATAATATTATTTATATATATAATTTTTATTATTATATAGATGTTATCAAATTCTTAATTTATTATCATCATATTATATATATTAATTTTATTATTATATATATTTATTAATTTATCAAATTCAATTATATAATTTGATTATATTAAATATATTATAAATTTCCCTTCATTATTGAATTTTTATATTATTTATTTATATATACATTAATAATATATAATAGATTATAATATTATATATTAAATAATATATATAATAACAATAATTAATAATAATTTTAAATAATTTATAATATTCTAATTATATATACTAATTATATTATAAAATTATTTAATTAATATAATAAATAATATAAAATACAAATATTATAATATCATTTATATCATCTTTTATTTTAATTATCTTATTATTTATTTTATATTAAATAATAATTTTTTGCAATATAATTACAATATAATATATATATATAATAAATATTAAATAATAATAATTTAATTATATATAAATTAATAATTTTATAATATTAATTTCAATTTTTTATTATATTTTATATTATTTAATTATACAATTTATAATTATACATATTATCAATATTCAATAAATGTAAATAATTATTATATTATTACATATTATTTTATAATTATAATCATAAATATTAAAATAATATAATTTTATAATAATTTTATATTATAAATATTATATTTATTCTTTAATAATTTAATATATTAAATCTGAATATATATATATATATAATAATCAACATTTAAATATTATTATAATTAATTTATTTTTTATTTTAATTTTATGATATTTATATATTATTACAATATATAATAACATATATAATATAATAAAATATATACATATAATGATTATAATAATATTATATATTCTTATTATTATTTTAATTTTTATTATTTTTATAATATTTTTTAATTAATAATATATAAAATAATATAATAAAAATATAATATAATATATAATTATATATATTATAATATATTATAATTATAATATAATTATCATTTTAATTTATAAATTAATTTATATATATTATTGATATAATACAATTTGAATTATAATATACAATAATCTAATAATAAAATTAAAAATATTATTGATTCTTAATATTATTTATTATTTCTTTTCATTTATGAAATATTTATTTATATTTGAATATATAACATTTTGATATATATTAATAATTATATATATTACTTATAATATTAATATATATATAATTTTATATTATATATTATTATTATTAATTTCATTAATTATATATATTATTACTTAAATAATTATTTTGAATACCTAAATAATATATAAAATATAAAATAATTTTAATACAAATATATTATAACTAATATTAATATTATATTATTATTATTTTATTATTACATATAATTTTGAAATAATTAATTATAATATTAATAAATATATTGAATATAATATATATATATACATATTATATATTAATATAATAACATATATAATTAATATTATTAATAAATCAATTTATCAAAATTTTTATTCATTTTATCATCATATTTATATAATACAATTCTGTAATTATTATATTTACTAATATTGCGAATCACCAAAATCGAAAACTCATTTTGAGTATATCCAATAGTTATTTCACTATTTTTGCATTTCACTTTTGGGAATGTTTTATTTATAACATTTTTATATTAATATGGACACAATTCCTTTATTATCATCATCATTATCATGATTATCACTTATTATGTTATCAAATAATAACATTTCATATATTTATTTTCATATTATCAATTATTACATCATTATTAAATTTTTATATATTATGAATTATTGAGATTATTTAATTTTTGCAATAATTAATACAACATAATAATATAATAACAATAATAATAACAATAATAACATTTTATATAATATCAATATCTTATTAATTAGTATATACTTAATTATTATATTATAATAATTTTTTGCATTATACTACCAGTACAATAATAATAATTATAATAACAATAAAAACTAATAACAATATTATAACCCTAGCATTATTATTATTATACTTATACTTATTATTATTATTTTTTTATATACATATATAATAATTTTTATTGGCATGATTATATATAATTAATATATAATAAAAATAATAATAATAATAAATAATAATAATAATAAAATAATATATATAATAATAATATATATAATATTATATATAATATTATTTTAATATTCAAAGTATCAAAATTCTCTTTATTCTCACTTTTATCATCATTATTGTTATGATTATACATTCTGGTAATTATTATTTATTACCCTAATAATTGCCGAAATCACAAAGAAATCGAAAAAAACGTCATTTTGGAGTATACTCTCAAAAGGCTATATTTCGCTAGATTTTGCGCTTTTTCGACTTTTGGGAATGTTTTTTTTATACCTTTTTTTTATATTATATATGGACACCAATTCCTGTTATTATCAATCATTATCATGATTATCATCATTATTATCGTTATCATCATCATTATCATCATTATCATCATTATTCTCATCATTATTCATCATTATTGCAATTATTATCATCATTATTGCAATTGTTATCATTATTATTGCAATTATTGGAGTATATAGTAATATATTTTTCAATAATACTAATAACAAAATAATAAATAGTAATAAAATAATAATACAATAATAACATTTATAATTATATTTATATCATTATCTTTAATTATATGTTATTACTGTAATTATTTACTGTTATATATATTATTTTTGCAATTATACTACCATAAAAAAATAGATAATAATCATATAATATATAACAAATTATAATCTAGATTTTATTTTTACTTATTTATTTATTATTTATTTTTATTAATTATAAAATTTTTTGATATCTATATATAATAATTAATTATGATAATTATATAATAATATATATATATCATAATATAATAATATATATATAATTAATAATATATAATCATTATATAATAATATTATCATTATTATTAATATATTAATAAATTGATAATCTAAAAAATTCTAATTCTCACTTTTAATCATCATTATTGTATATTAATACAATTCTGTAATTATTATTCATTATTTACTCTAATATATTGCCGAAATATTCTACATAAACGAAAATAAAAAACGTCATTTATGGAGTATACTCTTCAAAAGGCTATATTTCGCTAGATTTTGCCAGTTTCTTTTTACGACTATTTAGGAATGTTTTTTTTTCAATACCTTTTTTATTTATATATTTTGGACACAATTCTCTATTATCATATCCTATATTATCATGATTATCATCATTAATTATCGTTGATCATCATCATTATCATCATATATCTATTTCATCATCATTTCATCATTATTTGCAATTTATTATCATTCATATTGGCAATTGTTTACTCATATTATTGTCAATTATTGGAGTTATAATATATATATTTTTGCAATAATACTAATAACCACAACAATAATATATGTATAAACAATAATAATAAATCAATAAAAACGATTTTATAATAATTATTTATATCATTATCTTAATTAGTATCGTTATTACTGTAATTATTACTGTTATTATTACAGATATAATAGATTTTTTGGCAATAATACTAATAATTAAGATAATAGTAATAATAATATAATAATAATAATAATAATAATAATAATATAATAATAATAATAATAATAATAATATATAATTTAATAATATTCAAATGTTATCAAAATTCTCTTTTTCTCACTTTTATCATCATTATTGTTATGATTAATACAATTCTGGTAATTATTATCATTATTACCCTAATAATTGCGAAATCACCAAAGAAATCGAAAAACCATTTTGAGTAACTCTCAAACATTCGCTAGATTTGCGCTTTTCGACTTTTGGGATGTTTTCTATACCTTTTTTATATTATATATGGACACAATTCCTGTTATTATCATCATCATTATCATGATTATCATCATTATTATCGTTATCATCATCATTATCATCATTATCATCATTATCATCATCATTATCATCATTATTGCAATGTATTATCATCATTATTGCAAATTGTTATCATTATTATTGCAATTATTGGAGTTATATATATTTTTGCAATAATATAATAACACAACAATAATAATAGTAATACAATAAATATACAATAAAAATTTTATAATATATATTTTATATTATCTTAATTATATGTTATTATATTATTTTTATATAAATTATTTTTCAATTAATACAGTACAAAAATAAAATGATAAATAATAACAATAATAATCTAATAAACAATATTATAACCTTTATTATTATTAATTATTTAAATATTTTATTATTATAATTATAATTTATAATTAAATAATAAATAAATAATAAATAATAATAATAATAATAATAATAATAATATATAAAATATAGTAATAATATAATATATTATATTAATAATAATAATAATTTAATAATATTTCAAATGTTATCAAAATTCTCTTTATTCTCACTTTTATCATCATTATTGTTATGATTAATATATTCTGGTAATTATTATCATTATTACCCTAATAATTGCCGAAATCACCAAAGAAATCGAAAAAACGTCATTTTGGAGTATACTCTCAAAAGGCTATATTTCGCTAGATTTTGCCGCTTTTTCGACTTTTGGGAATGTTTTTTCTTATACCTTTTTTATATTATATATGGACACAATTCCTGTTATTATCATCATCTTATCATGATTATCATCATTATTATCGTTATCATCATCATTATCATCATTATCATCATTATCATCATCATTATCATCATTATTGCAATTATTATCATCATTATTGCAATTGTTATCATTATTATTGCAATTATTGGAGTTATAGTTATATTTTTGCAATAATACTAATAACACAACAATAATAATAGTAATAACAATAATAATAACAATAATAACGATTTTATAATTATATTTATATCATTATCTTAATTAGTATCGTTATTACTGTAATTATTACTGTTATAATAATTATTTTTGCAATTATACTACCAGTACAAATAAATAATAATAATAATAAAAAAAATAATACTAATAACAAATTATAACCACTAGCATTATTATTATTATACTTATACTTATTATTATTATTGTTATTATTACAGATATAATAGATTTTTGCAATATACTAATAATTAAGATAATAGTAATAATAATAATAATAATAATAATAATAATTAATAATAATAATATAATAATAATATAATAATATAATAATAATATAATAAATAAATTCAAATGTTATCAAAATTCTCTTTATTCTCACTTTTATCATCATTATTGTTATGATTAATACCATTCTGGTAATTATTATCATTATTACCCTAATAATTGCCGAAATCACCCAAAGAAATCGAAAAAACGTCTTTTTGGAGTATACTCTCAAAAGGCTATATTTCGCTAGATTTGCCGCTTTCGACTTTTGGAATGTTTTTCTTTCCTTTTTTATATTATATATGGACACAATTCCTTTATATCATCATCATATCATGATTATCATCATTAACGTTATCATCATCATTATCATCTTATCATCTTATCATCATCATTATCACATTATTGCAATATATCATCATTATTGCAATTGTATCATATTATTGCAATTATTGAGTTATAGTATATATTTGCATAATACTAATAACCACAACATAATAATAGTAATAACAATAATAATAACATAATAAGATTTATAATTTTAATCATTTTCTATTAGTATTTATTACTTTAAATTATTTTAATAATTCATTTAATATATTATAATTAAATATAATAAATTATCCATACATATTATATAACAAATTATTATATTTTATTATTTTAATATATATTTTTCAATACATTATTAAATTATAATAATATAATAATTAATAAATATAATTAATAATAATAATAATAATATAATAATAATTAATAAAATAAAATAAATAATAATACAATTTAATCAAATTATAATTATATTATTTATTTATATTTTATATTATAAATATTAATCTTATCAAATATAAAATACATGGAAATATAAAATACTAATAATTTCAATATTTGGAATTTTAACTTATTTGATTTTGGAAATTTACTTTTATATATTTTAATTTATTTATTCATATTTTATTTATTATACATTATATATATATCATATTCATATTATCATCATAATATTTTCAATAATATATACATATAATTTTATATAATAATTATTAATATACTATTATAATAATTATTTAATATTTTACAATATTATACATAATATACTATAATATTATTATAATATATACTATTATAATTATTAAATATTAATAATATTTTTATATTATAATAATATATATATAATAATTAATATATATAATTAATAATAAAAATAATAATAAATAATATAATAATAATAATAAAATAATAATAATTAAATATTAAATATTATAAAATTTTTATTCATTACATATATTTATTAATAAATTAATTATATATATAATAAATTTCGAATAATATTATACCTAAAAGTTATCATATAATCTCAAAACTATTTTATTTTGCTTTTTTAATTTGGAATTTTTTTTACCTTTATTCAAATTCAAAACAATATTTTATGAACATTCATATATATATCATTATTATTTTCTTTCATCTTTATCATTTATTATCATTTTATTATAATATAATTCTCATTATTCAATTTTATCATATATATATTGATTATTATATTATTCATATATAATATTATCACATATATATAATTAACATCATAATTGAATAATACATTATATAATTTATATTATTATTCATTATTGTTATGTATATTTTATATAATATTTTATAATAATTAATATACAACAAATAAAATAATAACATATATAAAATATTATACATACTTAATTATATTTATACGTATTTTATGTTATATATATATTTTTGCAATTATATACATAAATAATTAAATATGATAATAAAATAATAATATAATAAAAAATATAATATAATTAAAAATAAAATATATATATATATATATTTAATATTAATTATCAAAATTCTTTTTTCATATATAATAATTAATTATATTAATAATTTGGTAATTAATATAATAATAATAATATAATTAATAAATAATAAAAAATTTATAATATCAAATAATATAATACTTTTCATTATGAATTTTAATTTTATACATTTTTTTTTAGGATCATCTTTATTAATCATATCATACATATTATATTATATTCATTCATAATATTCAATATCATCAATAATATATAATTTGATTATTCAATTTATTATTTTAATTTTGCATTTATTTATTTTTTATATATACCTAAATAATAATAATAGACAAATTATATATATATCATAATAATTATATATTATATATAATTCTATTTATCTTATTACATATATATATTATACATATTAAATATTTCATATTATTCAATTATAATTAAAATTAATATCATATATATATAATTTTTCATATATATATATTATACTAATTAATTTGTAATATTATAATATTAATATAATAAATTTTATAATATATATAATATTATTATAATTGTAATTATAATATTAATTACCTTTATGAATATCTAGAATATATTTTCAATTTGATATCAATAGTAATTATAATATAATTATTAATTAAAATTATATATAACTATTATATTATATAATATTATTATATACATATAATATTTATAATATCATTAATATATAATTATATATATTATTTATCATCACTTTTAATCAATTATATATATTAATACAATTATAAATTATTATACATTATATATAATAATTCGAATACAAATATCGAATAATATATATATAATAACAAATAATATATTTAATTTATACATTATTTCAGATTTAAAATTATATTTATAATTTTACATTATATATTTAAATATAAATTTAACAAATATCTAATTATATAATATCATATTATTATATATATATATATTTATAATAAGTATATCAATTTATCATATTATCATAATTATATATATTAATTAATATATATATTAATATATTATAATATAATAATATATTATATTTGCAATATTGAATTATATTATATTTTGCAATATATAAACATACAAATTATTAATAAATATATACTAATAATTCGTTATATATATTATTTGAAATATTATTTATATTTTATTCTAATATTATGTATAAAATTATTTTCAATTATATACATATAATTATTATATTAATAATATAATTTTTATTATATCAATTTATATACTTTATTATTATATATATTATACCATTATTATTATTATATTAAATATATAATTATTTATGCATATTAATATAATAATAATTAAATTTATATAATAATATATATAATAATAATAATAATAATAATAATAATAATAATATATAATTATATAATAATATAATAATATTAATATATATATATTAATAATATTATATAATTTTTATAAATTTTTTATTCTACTTTTAATATATATATAAATATATATAATAAAATTATAACGTAATATTATAATATTATATATATATTAATTGATATACAAAATATATAAAATTAATTTAATATAATCTCATAATAAGCTATATATTTAATATAATTTTGAATAATTAATTATGAATATTTTAATTAAAATTTTTTATTTATTATGACACAATTCTTTATATATCGATTTTATTATATAATATTTTTATTTAACAATAATACATCTATTGATTATCATTTATCATCATAATTTACATCATTATATCATTTATTATTTTATATTATATATATAAATTGTTATCATATATTATTTGCAAATTTTATTAGATATTAATATATTTTAGCAATAATTAATAATAATCACATAATAATAATATGTAATACAATAATAATTAATATAATAACGATTATTTATTATTTATACCATTATTATATTATATCAATAATATAAAAAATTTAAAATTTATATACTTATATAATAATTATGTATTTTGCAATTATACTTAAGTACATAATATATTTTAATAAATAATGAATATATTATAAAAAATAATAAAAATTAAATATAATACATAATATTTATAACACATACAATATTATTATGTATATAGATTACAATTATTATTATTATTGTTATTATTACATATAATAGAATATATTTATTCATATAATATAATAATAATAATATATAGAATATAATAATATTAATATATATAAATATAATTATATATATATCTATATTATTCTACTATTTATACATATTATATATATGATTAATATCAATTCTTGTAATATATTATATTTATTTACCATCAAATTATAAATTTGCCAAATTACATATAGAAATTGAAAAAAGTTATTTCATTTTGGTATATCTCAATAAAAAGCATATTCGCTAGATTTTGCATATTTTGACTTTGGAATGTTTATCTTATACTTTTTAATATATAATGGAAAAATTCCTGTTATTATCATATTTTAATATATATCAATTATTATGTATATCATCATTATCATATTACAATCATTATCATCATCAATTATTCATCATTATTGATATATATTCATTATTGCAATTATATCATTATTATTGCAATTATTGGAGTTATAGTATATTTTTTTGCAATAATACTTAACAACTAACATATAATAAATATTAATAAAACAATATATAACAATTAATATACATTTATATTATTATTATTTATTCATTATATATTAGTAATTTTATTATTCATTATTACTGTTAATAATATTATTATTTGCAATATTACTACATAAAATAAAATAATATTAATAAAATAATAATACTAATAAATTATATTTATATATAAACTATATATTATTTATTATTATTCTATTATATTATTTATATTATATAATCAATAATAATTTTTGCATAATTTAATATATATAATTATATATTCAATATATAATTTTATATTAATATTAATAATTAATTAATATATATAATATAATAAATAATAATAAAATAATAATAATAAATAATAATATAATAAATATTTAATAATTAATAATTATTTATATATTATATTCAAATGTTATCAAATTCTCTTTATTTCATTATTATCATCATTATTGATTAATAATAACAATTTGGTAATTATATCATTATTACCTAATATTTGCCGAATCATCAAAAATCATTTAAAAATCATTTTGGATATACTTCAAAGCTATATTTGCAAATTTTGCAGCTTATATCGACTTTGGAATTATTTTCTTATAACTATTTTAATTATATATGAACAATTCATTTATTAATTTCTATTATCATATTTATCAATTATATCATTTATATACATATTATCATATATATCATATATAATCAATTATCATTATATCAATTATTTTATTCATTATTGCAATTGATTATCATATATTATTGCAATATTTGGAATTTATATATATTTTTTCAATAATAACTAATCAACACAATCATAATATATGTTATACATAATATATACAATAATAACGATTTTAATATATTATTATATATCATTATCTTAATTATATCGATTATTAACTAATTATTACTGTTATAATAATTATTTTTTGCAATTATATACTATTTAAATATAATAATGATAAATAATATAATTATACATAATCTAATAATCAATTAAATTATATAATTTTATTATTATTATTATTTTCTTTTATTATTTTGTTATTATTACAATGATATATAATACATATTTTACAATAATATAATCAACTTATATATAATATTTTATATTAATTAATAATATATATTGAATATACATAATTATAATATATATAATAATTATATAATAATAATAATAATAAATAATAATAATAAATAATAATTTAAATATAAATTAAAATTCAATATGTTATCAAATTTCTTATTATTTCAATTTTATCATATTATTTTATATTAATACAATATCATGAATATAATTAAATCATTTATTACCTAAAATTGCGAAATTCACCAAAGTTAATGAATGATATAAACGTATTTTATGATATACTCATAAAGCTATATTCATATATTTTGCCGTTATATCGAACTTATTGTAATTTTTTCTTAACCTATTATTATATTTATATTGGTACAATTCCTTTATTATTATATCATATTATCATATTAATCAATCATTATTAATCGATTATACATCATCATTAATCATTATATCATATTTCATACATCTTATATCATTATTTGCATTATTATTTTCAATTTATTATCAATTGTTAAATATATAATATGCAATTTAAAGGAGTTATATATATATTTTGCAATATACTAATACCAACTAATATATATTATAATTAACAATAATTATATATAAAAATTAATAATAGATTTTAATAATAATTATTTAAAATCATTATCTAATTAAGTAATCATTATTACTGTAATTATTATTTATAATAATTATTTTTGAATAGTAATACATTTACAATAATAAATAAATGATGAAAAAACCAATGATAATCTAAAACAATATTATAATCCACTAGCCTTTTATTTATTTTATTACTTAATATTATTATTATATTTGTTATTAAATTTATACATATATAATATATTTTTGCAATTAATACTAATAATTATAATAATAGTAATAATAATTATATAATAATAATATAAATAATAATAATTAATAATAATATAATAATAATAATATAATATAATAATAATAATAATATTTTAATAATATTCAAAATGTTATCAAAATATTCTTATATTTCACTTTTATCATCATTATTTTATGATTAATAAATTCTGTAATTATTATATTATTACCCTAATAATTGCCAAATCAAAGAAATCGAAAAAACGTCATTTTGAGTATACTCTATAAAGGCTATATTCGCTAGATTTTCGCTTTTTCGACTTTTGGAATTTTTTCTTATACTTTTTTATATTAATATATGGAACACAATTCCTGTTATTATACATCATTTCATGATTATCATTTTATTATTATCGTTTATTCATATCATTATCATCATTATATCATTATCATCATCATTATATCATATTATTGCATATTATTATCATCATTATTCAAATGTTATCATTATTATTTGCAATTATTGGAGTTATAGATATATTTTTGCAATATACTAAATACCAAACAATAAAATATAATAACAATAATAATAACAATAATAACGATTTTATATATATATTATATCATTATCTTAATTAGTATCGTTATTATGAATTATTATGTATAATAATTATTTTTGCAATTATATACCAGTACAAATATATAATATATTAATAAAAATAATCTAATAACAATATTTAAATACTTATTATTATTATATTATATTATTATTATTATTTATATTACAAATAAAAATTTTTGAATATATATAATTATAAATTTATATATTAATAATAATAATAATAAATAATAATAATAATAATAATATAATAATAATAATAATATTAATAATAATAATAATAATTTTTAATATATTCAAATGTTATCAAAATTCTCTTTATTCTCACTTTTATCATCATTATTGTTATGATTAATACATTCTGGTAATATCATTATTACCCTAATAATTGCCGAAATCACCAAAGAAATCGAAAAACGTCATTTTGGAGTATACTCTCAAAGGCTATATTTCGCTAGATTTTGCCGCTTTTTCGACTTTTGGGAATGTTTTTCTTATACCTTTTTTATATTATATATGGACACAATTCCTGTTATTATCATCATCATTATCATGATTATCATCATTATTATCGTTATCATCATCATTATCATCATTATCATCATTATCATCATCATTATCATCATTATTGCAATTATTATCATCATTATTGCAATTGTTATCATTATTATTGCAATTATTACTGTTATAATAATTATTTTTGCAATTATACTACCGTACAAATAATAATAATGATATAATAACAATAATAATACTAAATAATTATAGCCACTAGCATTATTATTATTATACTAATACTTATTATTATTATTGTTATTATTACAGATATAATAGATTTTTTTGGCAATAATACTAATAATTAAGATAATATTAAATAATAATATAATATATAATAATAATAATATATAATAATAATAATAATAATAATATAATAATAATAAATTAATAATATTCAAATGTTCAAAATTCTCTTTATTCTCACTTTTATCATCATTATTGTTATGATTAATAATTTGGTAATTATTATCATTATTACCCTAATAATTGCCGAAATCACCAAAGAAATCGAAAAAAAGTCATTTGGAGTATACTCTCAAAGGCATATTTCGCTAGATTTGCCGCTTTTCGACTTTTGGGAAGTTTTCTTTACCTTTTTTATATTATATATGGACACAATTCCTGTTATATCATCATCATTATCAGATATCATCATATTATCTTATCATCATCTTACATATTATATATTTCTCATCATTATCATCATTATTGCAATTATTATCATCATTATTGCAATTGTTCATTATTATTGCAATTATTGAGTTATAGTATATATTTTTGCAATAATACTAATAACAACACAATAATAATAGAATAACAATAATAATAACAATAATAACGATTTATAATTATTTTATTCATTATCTTAATTAGTATCGTTATTATGTAATTATACTGTTATAATAATATTTTTGCAATTATTACCAGTACAAATAAAATAATGATGATAAAACAATAATACAAAACAATATTATAACACTAGCATTATTATATTATACTTATACTTATATTATTATTGTATTTTACGATATAATAGATTTTTTGGCAATAATACTAATATTAAGATAATATAATAATAATATAATATAATAATAAATAATATAATAATAATAATAATATAAAATAATAATAAATTCAATTTAAATAATTTTAATTTTAATTAATAATTTTAATAATATACTAAAATGGAAATAAAATAAAAATATTTTAGTATATTCAAAAGTTATCCAATTTCGCTTTTTCACTTTTGATTTTTCTTTATATTTTTATATTATACAATTCTGTTAATATCATATCAGATTACATCATTAATCGACATCAAATTATCACAAACATCATTTATATATCAAACTATTTGCAATTTCATTTTTCATTGAAGTTTTTAATTTTTATAATTATATGAACAATTATGTATTAATATCATATCATTTATATATTATATATTATCCATATCTTATATATATATATAATATCATTTATAATATTGATTTTATCACATTATCAATTTTATATTTATCATATTGTTATAGATATATTTGCAAAATACTAAAAAAAAAATAATAATAAATAAAATTAAAATATAAATTAAATTATATTTAATTATTCTTATAATTTTACTTAATATATTTGAAATACTCCGTAATATAAATATTCAACAAATAAAAAAAATTTACCAAGCTTTTTATTCTTATTATTTATTTAAAATATAAAATTGTATATATAATTAAAATATATAATAATAATAATATAATAATATAATAAAAATTATAATATATAATAATATTATAAATAATTATAATATTCAAATACAAATCTTTATTTATTTTATCATATATTATATATCATTGTAATTATTCATATACTAAAATAATAAAAATAAAAAAATATATACTCAAAATATTCTAATTTGTTTTACTTAATTTTTCTATCTTTTATATAAATAAAATTAATATTTTTTATTATATAATATATTATATCTTAATCATCATTACTCTTTTAATTATACATCGTATTATATTTTCTTATTCATATTAGTATCAAGTTATTATTATATAATTTTATAATAATATTTGAATAATACACATATACGCCCAAAAAAAAGGGATTTATAAATTTATTATTTATATCATTAAGTTCTTAATTAGTATCTATTACAGTAATTATTACTGTTAAT
>NW_023664371.1:5000-13903 GCF_015228065.2 Penaeus monodon
AGGTTGGAGATGGGGGAAAGGGGAATGTGAGAGGAGGGTATCCATGCATGTTGAGAAAGGAGTAGGTAATCGTGGAGATGAAGCTAAGGTAAGAAGTAGGGGTTGTGGGATATTTAGTTTAGTGAGGGAAAATTGGTGGAATCGAGAGAGAGAAGGGCACGACGTCGAGATAGAGATGGTATGCCTGATTCAGTGTACAGGCTCTCAACTGGGGAGGAGCGAAAGGCGCCTAGTGCTAAGCGAAGACCACAGTGATGGATTGTATCAAGATGGGCAAGGAGAGAAGTTGAGGCAGAGGAGTAGATATGGCATCCATAATCAAGAGTGGAGAGGATCAAAGTAACATGAAGATGAAGGAGAGTTTTGCGATCTGAGCCCCATGATATATGGGAGAGAGTTTTTAAGATTCGAAGACGGCGGAGAGCTTTTTCTTTAATGTGTAGAATATGGTCTCGCCAGGACAGTTTGGAGTCAAAAATGACACCTAGGAATTTGCCAGAGGAAAGGCATTGGAGTGGAGTGCCAATATAAGAAGAGTGGGGGTAGAGGACCTACACGTGAGCGAGAGAAAAGAATGGAGAAAGATTTAGAGGTAGAAAAGCGGAAGCCATGGTTTGTGGCCCAGGAAGATACTGATGAGATTGCAGATTGAAGAAATTGGTAGAGATTTGGTATGGATGTGCCAGAGGCATAGATGGTTAAATCATCAACATATAGTGATGACCGGGCTCCTGGTGGTAAAACTGAGACAATATCATTAACAGCAAGAAGGAATAAAGTGGTACTGAGCACACTGCCTTGTGGGACACCTTCGATTTGGGGAAAGAAAGATGATGTGGCAGAGGCGATTTTGACCTGGAAAGTGCGTTGGGAGGAAGGACTTTATGAAGACACCCATGTTTCCACGTATGCCTAGAGAGGATAATTGTTGGAGGAATATGGTACCGCCATGTCGTATCATATGCTTTTCTAGATCAAAAAAAATAGCTAGTACGGATTCATGGCGTGCAAATGCAGATGTAATATATGTCTCAAAATGAGCAAGGGGGTCAGCTGTGCTTCTGGCACGGCGAAAACCGAATTGGGAAGGAGAGAGAAGATTGTGAGATTCAAGATACCACATTAAGCGGAAGTTCACCATTCGCTCTAATAGTTTGCACAAGCAGTAGTTAGTGCGATGGGGCGATAGTCTTGAGGAAGGGTACCCGATTTATTGGGTTTCAGGAAGGGAAGGATAAGAGCTTCTCGCCAATTAGAAGGGAAATTTCCTGATGTCCAAATGTTGGTTGTAAATTTTTAATAGGAAGGATAAGGAGGAAGATGGGAGTTGCCGGAGCATACGGTAGTGAATACCGTCAGGGCCTTCATGAGTGTTACGGCACGATTGTAGGGCAGCAATGAGTTCAGAGGAAGAAAATGGGGCATTATAGGACTCATCAGAGGATGGGTGAAGGTAATGGGGGTACGTTCTCTGGTGGTCTTAATAGAAGAGAAGTGTGAAGATAGGTGAGAAACCACTACTGACCTGGCTGAAATAATCACCCAGTTCATTAGCGACTTGGAGGGGATCAGAAATGAGGGTATTTCGAATATGGAGACAGGGGCAGGATGGGGGGGATGTTTGCTGATAGTTTATGGATTCGGCGCCAAACATTTGAGATAGATGTAGAGGATGTAATTGATGAACATAATTTCGCCAGCTATTGTTTTACTATTCCGGATTGTACGACGGAGATAGGCAGATGCTCTTTTAAAGGAGATAAGGGCTGATAGTGATTTGAGTACCTCTCTTGTAGCGGTAACTGTTCCAGGCTGCACGTTTAAGCGAAGTGCTTTAGTGCAATCAGATCCACATGGAACACATTTGGAGGTATATGGTCTTGAGGTTCGAGGGATAGCTGTATGTGCAGCTCTTAAGACTGTATTTGTGAAATACTGTATCATTTCTGAAATGGAAGTGAGGGAGGATGGAGGGGTATGAATAGCTGAGAGTGAAGTGAAAGTATGCCAGTCAGTTCTATCAAAACACCAGCGTGGGGAGTTAGGGAGTGGTACGTATGAAGTAGGAGAAAGGAGAACTGGAAAGTGGTCACTATAGGGAAAGTGGTCTAAGACTGACCAGTGGAAATCTAAATGAAGAGAAGGGGAGCATAGAGCGAGGTCAATGCATGAAAAAGATTGCGTGCGTGTATCAAAGTGTGTGGGGCGATCTGAATTTTGTATAGTAAGGTCAGCTGTGGAGAGGAAGCGCTCTAGAGATCGGCCTCGGAGTTTGTGATAGAATCACCCCATAGAGTGTGGCGGCAGTTAAAGTCACCAACTATGAGGAAAGGTGGTTGAAGTTGGGGAAAATTAGATTTCAAAAGCAACAAAGTCAATGGGGTGGGATGGGGAGAAGTAGACTGATATCACTGTGATCCAGCGATGAAGGAAGATACGGATAACTGTGCAAGGGACATTGGTTTGAAAGGGAGGTGTGACATAAGGTGTTTTCTGATTGATAAGTATGGATGAGACATAAAGGGAATGTGGGGATGAGACAAATGATAATTGGGATTGGTATTGGAGGATGTGTTAGAAAGGTCTCTTGAAGGCATACAATAGATGGACTATAAGAGGAAAGGATATGACGAAGGTTCAGTCTGTGGAGCGGAAACCGCGAAATATTCCAATGAAGGATAGTTATACTTTACTGATTTTGAGGGGGAAGCAGCTAGAGGGGGAAAAGGGATGAGAGGTCTGAGATGGGAGAGGTGTGGGAGTGGTGTTCTACTAGGAGGGGTATTAGGAGATGGAGGGTCTGAGGAAGGGATATTGTGACATAAGGGATTCACGTGTGTATCCAGGAGGGAGTGGAAGGGATAGAGGGGATGGTGGAGGGATAATGTGGGCGGGTTGGGTCGGGGGGATGGGTTGTGTTGGGAGGGGGTAGGAGGATTGGTGTAGGGGGGATATCGTTAGGAGGAGGATGGATATCAGCAGTTACTTGGAGTGTGGAAGGAGCAGGAGTTGTAAGATTTGAGGTTGAGTGTCAGTTTTCATTAGGTAATCTTGAATATTTCAATGGTTTCTTCTAAGGAGTTGGTTTGGGAGTTTGTGGGGGATATAGGATTTCTTGTGAGGGGGGGAAGAGAGGACTGGTGTCTCAGCAAGGAGTAAAGGAAGGTGGAGGTGATTGGGATGGTAGGGGAGAGGGGGTGGAACGTTTGTTATGTCTGTTACGGGTAGTGCGAGGAGGAGAGGGGAAGGTGTTGGGGTTGTGTGGTGATTGAAAATCTGTAGTAGAGATTGGAGTGTCTGGATTAGGATGGCAAAAGAGTTTGACTGGGGAAGGTAGGGGGTAGAAGAGGGGGTTAGATGTAGGGGGGTGGGTTTAGGATAATTGGTAGAATGAGCAGTATTACTGGAGTAAGGAGTAAGAGAGAAACCACGTCGACGTGCTCTTGTCTGGCTTCACGTAGTGTGAGTCCAAGTTGAATCTGAGAGTTGCTACCTCAGACTCAAATTGTAGGTGGACAGCCCCTATAAAATACATTATGGGGGCCGCCACAGTTGGCATATGTGCGTGATTGTGCAGGGCAGTTAGATCGGGTATGGCCAGGTTGGGCACATAGTGGGCATCTGGCTGTGGAACGGCAATGTTTGGCTGGGTGTCCTAGACGCCAACAATTTTGGCACTGACGTGGAGGAGGTTGGTATGGACGAACAGGGAGGGATTCTCCTCCTATATAGACGTTAAAGGGAAGGTCATGTCTACGGAAGGTAATTTTGGCTATGTTAGTGGGTACTTTCGATTACCTCTGGGGGAATGGAGTAGCATTGTACTGACGTTGCATCATAGTCTGTGAGACAGGCAAGTAGGTCTTCTCCACAATCTGACCAATCTTGTCATAGATTGGGCAATTTGCTGGGGAGATTGAAACTGTTTCCGGTTGCAAGTATTGAGGGTTGGATGGGTTCTGCAAGGATGGGGTTACCATATATGTCTGTTAGTTTTGTTAATGCTATAGCTTGGTTTTCGGATGTTACTGTGACAAGACGGGAGCGGTCGGGTCGACTACGGAAAGAGACTTTACCTACTTGGTTTTGGAGACAGTGTTGGAAGAGAAGGGTGTTGTCAGAGTAGGGAGCTGTGGGAGGGATCACGAAAAATCGGTCCCATTTGGCTGCGTTGAAGAGGGTATTCAATATTGTTGTAGTGATAGGGGTAGTCGAAGGGCGGGTGCGTGACGATGGAGTAGTGTTGAGGGAGGTAGTGTTATGGGGAGGTGGGCAATAAGGCTGTAAGGTATTAATAAGGGAGGATGGGGTGGTTGATGTTGGAGGTTGTGTGGGGGTAGAGGTGATGAAGTTGAGCGTGCTGGGAGAGTGGAAATGTTCCTTAAGGATTGGTTGTTGGCTACTGTACTAGTAGGCTTGATGAGGGGGTAGTTGTTGCAGTGTTCGGAGCCGTGGTCAAAGGAGAGCCTGGGTCAGGGAATCGGGTGGGTTTACATCGTTGGGGCTATTTGATAAAGGGGCAAGCCTCATTGCCCCTAATAGTGGAGATAAGTTTTCATTACTGGCCATGGTAAGCCTGGATTATGTTGGGGATAAAAACAGTCCACCCCTCAGGGTCCCCTTAATGGGTAAGGGCTAGATAAAAATCAGGGGAATACCGTGCCCATGGCTCCCTCAGGCCGTTCAGGACTGGCACAAAGTCAGCCTTTCATCCTTTCAGCACGGCTCTCACACCTTAGGAGGTGGATAGCAGAAGGGTTTGGTGAAGGGACAGAAACGAAAAGTGGGAAGGAAAGTAAAGACCATGCAAAATTAGTTGAGTCGAGGGCTGAGTCCCAAGGTTGGGGAGTTCCCCATCATTGGGTCCCAGTCTCCGCCTCCTAAGCCCCCCCACGACAACAACGGGCAAGGGATTGGGGGGGATTCATTTTTATGTTGTTATTTGTTTACCTCTTTTCTTTTCATATCTCTTTAATGCTATCCCAGAAATCTTAGCACTTTAGGTCCTGGAGAGCCTTTTCTAATAGTCTGTAATGAAGGCTAGCGCTCTACAGGGCTTTTGCTTCTGAATACTAGATATTTTTAGGTGTATATTTTTCTTAAATAATTAATTACAGTTACAAAACTGAATTTTAAAAAGCGTTGCATATTCCGGGTTCAAAAGAAATGCCTGCTTAGAAATGTTAAGGCTTATTTTGATATCTTGTATCTTACTGTGCATTCCTAAAACCAGAAGCTTGTTTTAAGAATGGCATTCAAGTGCAGGAGTAAGCCGTATCTTACTGAGAAGGCCCTCTTCTATTTTCAGGAAAACAAGAGTAAAAGAAGAATAGTTAACATAGTTAATATATATATATATATATATATATATATTTATATATATATATATATATATATATATATATATATATATATACATTAACATCTCAGTTGGATGGAAAGTATACTTGTATTTTTAGCACATTATTGACGGAATTTAGCTTGACCGACGTCATTTCATGACATCGCCATCTTCTTTGTTTGTAAACAAACTTATCTTTGGGCCTCGAGGGCCGGTGGCGATTAAGAAGCTGAGCGTAACAGCAAACAGTTATAAGGCAATGGTCACGCTAGTTTTCTCTGTCCGGGGATCCCTAGACAGCCACGCCGATTGTCCATCAGCTACTAGCGGGATTAGTCATATAGTGTCTTTCTGTGGAGAAACATCATCCCAGAAAAGACCAGCGTTTACAATAGCCTCCCGGATGAACTTCGCACTGAAGATAGTCGTGGATTGTATGAATACTGAATCAAATCGAATTTGATCGACTAAAAAAAAAAAAAAAAAAAAAAAAAAAAAAAAAAAAAATCAAGAAATAAGACACCAAACAGAAAAGCAAAACCACACATTTTATTTAATTGTCATACATCATGCAAAACCCTGCCAGCTACCCCAGACCCATATTTTAACAGAAATAGTAAATCGGACAATATTCTTTCCAATATGATAAACTGATATTATTGTAATCAGTAATATACGAGAGCTGTAATTATGAGCTGATAAAAACAAAAATTGAGAGGAAGCAAATACTATATTTAAATTGAGTAAAATATTAGTAATTCTCGATCGTGACACATCCTTGTCAGCCGTCGATTAACCCTGTAAAATGCTAGGTTTCATGTTGATTTCTCCCATTATTGTTATTTTGAACTCTCTATAATCATGTTATTTGAATCATTTTGTCCACCAGGACGTAAATTATGTCTGAAGTGAGTCTTTAGCTGTCAGAGTGGGTGTGTGTTTGTATTCCATGGTCAAATAAACGTTTGTCTAGATAATCTTTAAAACTTTAGTGAGGCATCATTGTTAGTTGTAATATATATTACTTATTCCTACAGTACAATTCTCTTACATATGATATCACCGTTTAGACATTCAAATAACAAGCTTCCTAGTAATTATACTACAGTTTTTGCTTTGGCATCAACTTTCCCTCTTTGGTTGGGAGACGACAGCGATGCCGCTTTAGGGAAGGATTTTCATCTCGCTTCCCTTCACAGCTGGGTAAGTATCCCGCTCTGTGAAGGGATCCCTGGACAGAATAGACTAGTATGACTGCCCCCTATTCTAATTTCCTTTTCATCGAGGAGACGAGCAGTTGAACTCAGTGTTAATATCGATGGAAGAGACTGGAGATAATAAATGACATAAATAGGGCACAAAACTGTCGGTAAGCATAGTTGGTGAGGAAACGCATGTCAGATATAAAAACAAGAGAGAGATGGGAGTGCAAGTTGTCACATCACGTCACCATTTTATGGTGACATGATATTTCCATTAATAAATATAAGCAATTGGTAGTTATAATCACAAGGAGATACAAGTATTGGAAGCGTGAGACAGGATGCATAAGGTTTTGATATAATACGAGATGAATTGTGGCCATAACATCTACAGCCTGACACACCTGTACCTGCGTATGTATGTATATCTGAGCGCGTGTTTGCCTGCTTATAGATTCACATTGTAATCCGAAAGATATTCCTAATTGCAGAATTTTCCGAACCACTGAAGACCCCAACGCAATGGCCTCATAGGACACGTTACACCTGCTTTTCCAATGACTTTGCCACCTGTGGCCACAGCGCCCTTTATCTTACCAAAAAAGTGCTGACATGAATAATGAGTTAGCAAACCACGTGCAAAACTAGAGGTGAAATGGCCTTGATTGAATCCTTTTTTCAGAAAAGTGGGCCCGGTAGGAACGTGTTTTTCTTTGGGGGAATAACTGAATGAGGATTTTATCTCCTTTTCTGTTGTGTGTGTGGTGTGGTGTTGTTTTTGTGTGTGTGTGTGGTGTGTGGTTGTTTGTGTTGTGGGGTGATAATATAATGTATATATGAAAAAATAAATTATAGATTCTATATAGTATATATAGTATGTGTGTGTGTGGTGCTTTTTGTGTGTCTGTGTATTCAATATATAATACAAAGTTTCCACAAACACACAAACACACCCACACACCACACACACCAAAACCCCCAACAAAAATATATATATACATATATGAACTATATATGTAGTATAATACTATATTCATAATATATTATACACACACACACACACACAACACACACACCAACACACCACCCCACACCCACACCCACACCACCACCAAAACCCCACCACACACACGCACACACCACCACATACACAAACACCCCCACACCACCACACACATGTATGTGTGTTGATGTATATTGTTGTAGGTATGATGTATGTATTTTGTAATAGAAGGGGGAAAAGAGAGAGGAGGGGAGAGAGAAGGGGAGAAGAGAGAGAGAGTGAGAAAAGAGGGAAAAAAGGGGACAGAGAAAGGGGCAAAACAGACAGCGACAGACACACACACACACAACACCAACACCCCCACCCACACCACACACCAAAAATATATAATTTTATTGATATTAAAATTAATTATTTTATGTTTTATAATATATAGTTGAATACTTTTATAATTTTTTATATATATATTTATTATATTTATATATAATTTTATAATATTATATGCATATATTATTATTTATTATTATATATTATAATATATAAAAAAATATTATAATAATAAATATTTATAATATTTTATATTATATAATCACCCGTTGTAATATGTTTGAAAACCGACACACACACACCACACACACACACACACCAAAACACCACCACACACACCCACACACACACCAACCCTAATTTATATATATATATATTTTTTATATATATTATATTATATACATATATATATATTTATATAATATATTAATTAATATATATGTAATAAAATATATTACATAAATATATTATATTAATAAATATATATATTAAAATAATATATATATATATATTAATATAATATATATATGCATTGTAATACCGAACCACACACACCCACCACAACACACACCACACACACCGCGCGCGCGGGGCCGGCACGTAAAAAAAAAAACATACGCATTCAGTCACTACACATCTATTAAAATTTTAATTTAAAAAGAAATAAGCTTTCGTAGTGCCCTTCATCCCCCTAATGAGCCATCTTGCTAGCGCGAGGAGGGGCTGCCCAGGCCGGCAGGTGGGCCGCGGCCACACCATATCAGTGCGCGTTGCACTCTTAGCATAAAAACGGACGGGCCTGGCGTTTTGGATCTGCCCGGAGGTCAGAGGGCCGCCCTGACTCTCTCCCCCTCCCTGCTCTCTTCATATTCCCCCCCTTTTCCCTCCTCCCACTTCCCCTCTCCCACTCCCTTCTCTCCCCTCCTCCCGACTTCCTCTCCCCCCGACCCTTTCCCTTCTCCTCTCCTCCCCCACTCCCTTTTCTCCCCTCCTCCCGACTCTCCTTCTCCCCACTCTCCTTTCCTCTCCC
>NW_023664372.1:0-7500 GCF_015228065.2 Penaeus monodon
TTTTATTATAAATATTTTATTAAATATATTATTATATATATGTATGTATTTAGTTTAAAATATAGTATTTTATATAGTATGTATATATTTTGTTATATAGATGTATATATGGATATAGATTTAATGATAAAATATTATAAATTTATTATATAATTATATATATATATATACACACATAACATATATTATATATATATAAATATATTATATATATATATTTTAATATATATAATTTTATATAGTACACACCACACACACAACACAACACACAACAAACACACACCACACACACAACACACAAACACACACACCACACACACACACACAAACACAAAAAAAAACACACCAAACACACACAAACACACACAAACGCACAACACAAACGCACACACAAAACGCACACCACAAAGCACCACACAAACGCAACACACAAACGCACACACACACCACCAAACACACAACAACAATACACCACACACACACACCACACACACCAACACACACACAACACACACACACCACACACACCACACACACACACCACACACACATATAAAATATATTTTAATATAATACCATAATGTGGTGTGTAATATAAAATTTTTATAATATATATATATATATAATAATATATTAATATTATATATATATATATTATAAATTTATAATTAATATATTATATATATATATATATGTATGTATGTGTATATATAATTAGTATGTATATATAAAATATGTATGTAATATATGTATGTTTTTATATGTATGTATATATATTTTATATATGTTATATATGTATATATATATATTAATATATATATATATATATATATTATTATAATATAATATATATTATAGATTATTGGGGTGGTTTGTGTGGGGGTGTGTGTGTTGTGTGTGTGTGTGTGGTTGTGTGTGGGGGTGTGTGTGGTGTTGTGTGTGTAATATATATATATATAATATATATATATATATATATTATATATATATTATATGATATATTATAATATATATTAATATATATATATATAATATATTTATATTATATACTATATATATATATAATATATATATAATATATATATATATATTATATATATTAATATATAAAAATAATATATATATACTGGAAATACATAGATATAGGGATAGAGAAATTTTAAATATATTTTCCTTTTTTTATATCTTTTTTTTATTTGCTTTATTTTTTACAAAATTTATTTTAAAATCTTTTTCAATAGCTTTAATTTTCAGGAGTCACAACATGCAGGTGTTTCCCCGCCCCTAAAGCCATGTAGCATTTAGAGCTTATGTCAGGGGCACTTAAAAAGGTTTTTTGTTGCGGGCATTTTGCTTCCCGGCAAGTGGGGCCAAATTAAAACCCTGTGCGCCATAACCTGTGAATGGGGGGGTCCCCTCCTGTGCCAGAAAGAGCATGATGTCCCTTTCACTAAAAATTGAGGCATACGTAACCCAAAATGCACCAGCTGCGGGACAGGGAATGGTCAACAATATGTTAAATGCACTTGAAACGCCGAGTTTTACGAGAACACATTAAAAGTAACGTTAGTTAAAAATTTCAAATCCTGGATACAGTCTAGGTGTTTCCGAAATAAAGCAGGTTTTAAAAGAATTTTAGAGTTGCTGTTGGGATATGTGAAAAGTCTAGACTTTAGTGGTTTTTTATATTTTTTGGATTTGCTGGATTGCTAAAAAAAGGAGAATCCTACTACATGGGTGAAATCAGGGAGGGGGGGAAATACATTGAGGGCTTAAAGGGCAGCCGAAGTGGTAAAATTTCAGAAAAGTCTTTATGGTTGAAGGGTGCACGAGTAAAAACAGTTGCAAATGCAGCTGCAGTTTTTTCCAAAGTTTTTTCACCAGTTGACAAGAATAAAACATTGCCCTGTTGCAAGTGGTGAACTTTTTGGAATAGGAGCAACTGTCCTGTCTTAAGGGAATTTGAGTATATATGTAGACACATTCCCAGAAGAAAAAACACTCAGCTCACTTTGAAGAAAAATTTTTAGGGGGTTTATTGCATTGTAGGGGCATAGAAAGTATACTGACATCATTTCGGGGAAAAACCCAGTTGGATGCCTTAAAATTCGTTGTAAAATTAGGCCGTCACTTCAGATTCAAAAAAAAAAGGGAGAAAGTTGGGGCAACCCTACTCTATATTTTTACAAACCACTTGAAGAATATGAAATGTTTGGACAAAAGGTTCTATTGCACCCATTTTTAAAGAGAAAGACTAAAATTTTAGCCCATATCATCATTTACGTAGAGATGCTCGAGCACCAGAGATTTTAGAGAAAGTGTGCAAACATTTTGGATTGATATAAAAAGTTTTTTCCCCAATGTTACCAGTGAGATGTGGAAGAATATTGTGGAGTGAGACAGTTTCTTAATTTCCCTCTTTTGAAAGAATTAGAACTATTCAAAATAAAAGATCTGAGCTAGGTTTGGCAAAAACTTCACCAAACTAATGTTTTCAAAGGCAACTTCCGGGGGGGATGAGAAGTACTGGCCCTTCTCTAGAAAAGCTCCTCGTTGGAAAAAATATTCTTCCAGGTGGCACCTTGTTTAAACACAAGCCCAAAGAAGACCAGAGGTAATTCATTCCCCAAAGTACATGTTGTTAAGTTCTACCAGCTAAGACACTTTAAATCTTTCCTTCTTTAACTTTTTAAAAAGCACCAAAGTCCTCACACACTTATTTTTTAAGATGATGAGAAAATCAGAGATTAAAAACCCCCAATGAGAGGCAATAAATGAAAAAAGCCTTTGCCTCTGAGGAACTTGGTTTGTTTCTGCCGCTTTCAAGGGTTTGCTGGGTTTGTAATTTTTTCCCTGACTGAAAGGAGTGTCCACAGTTTCTTGCCAATTGCCCAGTTTTGACGTTTTGGGAAAATTTTATTTCACTGGGATTTTCCTTACTAAGATGTTCTGGCTCTAAAGAAAACAGGCAAAGGGGGGGAAATGGAAGATGGTTTCACACCCCCTGAGATGTGTAATTGGTTGAAGAAACACTGAATTTGAAAACAATATTTTAATTGTAAATTACGGCAATTAAATACTTGACACAATAATTTTATTTGGTTTGCCACTTAAGGCCCCGGGGATCCAAGTTGATTTTCCCCAGTCCCTGAGCTACATGGTGGCCCCAAATTTTCCCTTTTTGGGTACATTATAATTAGACTACTTTTGGGGTAAAGGTTCTGTGTGGCTCAAAATGTTTTCATATGTTATAACGCGAATAATGTTTAAAAAATTAGTGGTCACCATTGACCAGATATCCTCATTGCCTGGAAAATATCAGGAGATTGGGGGTTTTGGTTCAAGTTCCCAGCCCAAAAAAATCCCCGGCCGTGTTAGTTTTAAGAAGTAAGATAATATAACCCAAAACTTTGCCTGTAAAGCCTGTTTTCCTTACGTCCTTTTTGATATATACTTGTTCAGATCCATTTGGTTAAGTAGTTTTACTTATCATGTGTTTTTCTTCTTATGGGCAAAAAATAGAAAAGGAAATTAGGTATTTTTACTTGGTTTACAGCACTTTGTGTACATGTTTAATGACAGAAAAAAATCACTTTAATTTTCTGAAAATATTATAAACAGAGAGGTGTTAGGGGTAATCATGCAACACCCATGGAGAAGCTTTGCAGGTTAGTCCATGCCTAGACCGAACTAGGGTTTTCCATATTATTAAAAAAAAACCCATCAGCTTTATTGTTTTTAAAACTAAGGGAACATTGTGAAGTGGATCTTACCAATGACCTTTTTTGAAAAATTATATTCTAGTATACAAAACTTTAGCCCTTTTTTTTTTGTGTGGTAAGAACACATTGATGTAACTGCATAGCCCAAAGTATTTTATTTTGTCCATATGAGAGAGGGGTGAAAAATATTACATTTAGAGCCCCCTGGGTATGTTCAAGTGTCTTTGCGGAAAAAGTGGTAACAGAAAAAAGATAGGTGGGGGTTTGGGGTTTCCCGGATAGCCCTAGCATGAGCCACTGATAGGGTTAACTACTCCAAGTAACCAAAACTATCTGGCATCTAACCCAATATCTTTGTTCCCTGCCCGAGACAGAATTATTGTGTTGTTGACTGCATTTAAAGGGGATGCAAAACTAAAATTTCAACTTTGATTTTTTATAGTTTTTTTTTTTTTTTTTATCTGCTGTAACTTTTTTCCTGAGCCTTAACAACTGGATAATTATTGCCCAAAATTTAAAAAATGTCAAAATGTGACTGCCCGGAGGGTTGCATTTTTTGCCTAGCCTATCTAAGAGGCAACTTATATCATGCTATTAAATACCGGTATGTTGTGATTTTCATTTAAAACAGAGGGAAAATCAATATATATTTTGTAAAGCGAAGTTTGAATTTGTTTTAAAGTAATCAAAAGGAATATTGAAATGTTGTTACACTTAGTATTTTTCTTGATTTTTTTTATAGTAATATGAAATATTTTTTTACCATTTATAAATTTAAAAAAAATGTGTGGGACATTTTGTTTCTAGTTTGGGGATTTTTTAATGGTAATTGTGTAAAGTATTTGTTTAATCCAATGTCACTGGAAAAGCTGTGTATTTAGATTTTTTTGTGAAATGTCTCGCAATAGATGGCTCTGCAGGCTTAGCCACAAAAGGCAATTTGTAGACCTGGACCTTACCTGATTTCACCTTTCCCTTGAATTTGAGGAGAAAAACTTTTTTACTAATGCTGTCCAAAATTTAGTGGTGTTTTTTTATATTATAACATTATAATTACATAACGTTATTGCAGTAGTAACAGCAATTAAGATGACAAAAATATTTTCATAAAAACAAGGAAAAGGGTTAAAAGGTAAGACAAATAGTTTCATAATTTGGGTCATTTGGGGCCCAAATAAAAAGGAGCCCTCTATGTGTAAAAAACCATTAATAAAAAAAACCAAAGTGGGCATGGCATGTACGTACATGCTGTGCTCGTCAGTTTTTTTAAAAATTTTAGTTTTTTAAAGGGGGGACTTTAAAACTAAGAACATTAAGAACTGGGTTTTAATAGAAATCTGTTTCCCTTTAAAAAGAGTTTTTGTATATAATTCAAAGGTTTTAGCTGTACAAACAGTGATTCAACAATGATCTGAAAGTGATCATAGAGAAAACAGATCTCATGTTTTTATCAGAAATATCTCAGAGGAAATTTCCCTTTGTTTAAGGTTCAATTTTTTTTTGTATACGATACTATTTTAAATTTATAAAATTAGCAGAAATTTTTAAATAGTGAGTAGAAATACTTGAAGAGGAAAAATTTTATATATTTTTTCCGAATAAGTGAACGTTTTCTGTAAATAGTTTTTAAAGGTTTAATTTTTTTTGTAAAGTTAACGAAGATTAGCAGATGTTTACACAGTGTGTAAAAATATGTGAAGAGGAAAAGTTATATTATTTTTACTATATAAGTGAACATACTTAAATACGTGTGTTGTTTGCGCTGTGAAATTATACATATATATAGATGTATTAATTCACAGCCAAACAGACACAGTCATTACAGTAATGTCACTTATATCAGTAAAAATTAAATATAACTTTTCCTCTTCACAGTATTTTTACACACTAGTGTAAAACATCTGCATAATACTTCAGTATAACTGTATACAAAACAAATTGAACCTTAAAAACTATTTTACAGTAACGTTCACTTATATCGGCAAAAAAAATATATATAAAAACTTTCCTTTTCACAGTATTTTACTCACAGTGTAAAATATCTGCTGAATATTATAAAAACGTATAATAGTACTAAACTTTATACAAACAAAATTGAACCTATAGAAACTAAGGTAAAATATCTCTGAGATATTTTGCACTAATAACATGAGATCTGCTTCTCTATCTCACTTTCAGATCATTGTTGAATCCACTGTTTGTACAGCTAAAACTTTGACATTAATACACAAAACTCATTTTAAGGGAAAACAGATTTTTCTATTACAACCAGTTCTTAATGTTCTTAGTAGTGTTAAAAGTACCCCCTTTTAAAAAACTATAATTTTTAAACAAAACTGACGAGCAACAGCATGTACTTACATGCCATGACCATTGAGTTTATTTTATAATGGTTTTACACATAGATGGCTCCTTTGTACTTGGTCACCAATGAGACAATTATGAGAACTACTTGTCTTACATGTTAACCCTTTTCCCCCTTTTTTGGAAAATTTATGAAAATATTATATGTCATACTTTATTGCTGTACTACTGTCAATAACGTTATAGTAATTTATAATGTCTATAATATAAATAACACCACTGATATTGACAGCATTAGTAAAAAATTTTTCTCCTCAAATTCAAGGAAAGGTGAAATCAGTAAGGTCACAAGGTCTACAAATTGACCTCTTTGTGGCTAAAGCCCTAGCAGAGCCATCTATGTTGCAGAGAAATTTCACAAAAAATCTAAAATAAGCACCCCCAGCATTTTCCCAGTGACATGGAATTTAAACAAATACTTTACACAATATACATCATTACAAATCAGCCACCTAGTAACTAAAATAGTTCCCACACATTTATATAATAATACTATTAATTTAGGAATGGTTAAAAAAATATTTCATATTACTATAAAAAGAAATCAAGAAAAAATACAAGTGTAACAACAGTTCAAATATTCCTTTTGAATTACATTTAATAAAACTAATTCAAACTTCTGCTTTACAAAATATAATGATATTCCTCTGTATTAAAATAAATCAAAACATACCAGGTATTTTAATAGCATGAAGTATCACAGAGCCTCTTAGATCGGCTAGAGCATAAAATCAACCCTCACTGGCAGTCAAATTTTTGACATATTTAAATCTGGCAATAATTATACAGTTGGTTAAGGCTCAGGAAAAGTGACAGCCAGATCATAACCAAACTATAGAAATCTACAGTTGCAATTTTAGTTTGAAGTCTCACTTAATGCACGTCAACAAAACAATAATTCTGTATCAGGCATGAAAAGATAGTGGTTAGATGCCAGATTAGTTACTTGGTTACTTGGAGTAGTAGTTAAGCCCATCAGTGGCTCATGCAGGGCTATCCTGGGAGGACACAACACCCACCATATACATAGTTTCTGTTACCACATTCCGGCAAGACACTTGAACATACCCATGGGGCTCTTAAAAATGTAATATAGTGCAGCTCCTCTCAAGGACAAATATATACATTGGCTAATGCAGTTACAGCAATGATGGTTTACCACAACAAAAAACAAAGGCTAAAGTTTATGTATACTAGAATATAATGTTCAACAAAAGAGTCAGTTGGTAAGATCCACTTCACTAATGACTTCCCTGAGTTTACAAACATTATAAAGCTGAATAGGTGTTTTATAATATGGATAAGCATAGTTCGGTCTAGCATGACTAACCTGCAAAAGCTTCTCACATGGGTATTGTTGCATGATTACCACTAACACCTCTCTGTATCTATAATATTTTTACAGCAATTAGCT
>NW_023664373.1:0-2500 GCF_015228065.2 Penaeus monodon
TTGGCCTGTGGATCGTGGAAATCGGTAAAATTGGATAATCTTTCATGTTTGACAAAATGTCAGATCACATGACAAGGTTCCAATTCGATAGAACTTTTTGAAGATGCCAAAGCACTCTAACAACTCCGGCATTTCCACAGGTGGACACAGAGGCTTCGGTGGAGGTTTCGGAGGATTCGGAGGCGGACACGGAGGGTTCGGACGTGGATCTGGAGGTAAAATATAGTACTACATATTGTCTTGTTTTAAACTGTCATAATCCTTGTTACTGTATCTTTCAACTTACTAATGTGTCTCTTATCACTTTTAGGATATGGCCGGTAATCCATGACTTCGCACCACCATCTTGGCCACAGAAGATAATAAAATTGTTATAAAAATACATGTTTACTCTTTTCCTAAGAAGATACAAAAAGGAATCTTAAAATATGCCGCAATTTCTCTCTCTGATTATATATATAGCGAGAGATTGACAGAATATGCAGTTTAAATTATATCGCACTTCTCCGAAAGCAAGAATAGTTGAAACTTTAAAGTCAAAGGAATTTCATCGCAGGAAAATTCAAGTATAAAATGATAACCAGCGCAGTCTAAAAGGAGTTATCTTGTGTTATTTCAGAAACATTTGTGGTTCCTTTTACTCTCTGTTGAGTTTACATTTTCTAAATGCATGTCTGTATATTCATTTATCTATTTGTATGTAAATTCATACATATATATTCATTTATTTACATGTATACACACACACACACACACACACACACACACACACACACACACACACTATATATATATATATATATAATATATATATATATATTATTATATATATATGTGCCAATATATTCATTTACACACACACATGAATATATATGTACATATATATAGTTATCTATCCACATTTATACTGTGTATATGTATATATACCTATATTTTATGCATGAGCATGCATATATATTTTATGTATAAGTATTTATATACACATAGGGTTTAAAAGATAATATATTCTGAAGATGTTTATATATATATATATATAATAATATATTATATATATATATAATTGTGTGTGTGTGTGTGTGTGTGTGTGTGTGTGTGTGTGTGTGTGTGTGTGTGTATTATATAAATGTGTGTGTATAGAAGCTATATCGTTCATATATATATATATATATATACAGTACATATTATCTGTAACTTATGTATATATATGTATATGTATATCCATGCAGTACATATTATCTGTAACTTATGTGTATATATATGTACATATATGCATCTATACATATATTATATAGATATCATGTACTGTGTATGTACACACAATACATCTACGTATTTTGTAAGTATGATTATGTGTGACTGTGGGAGTGTTTATATATATATGATATATATATATATATATATATATATATATATATATATATATTATATGTATATATATATATATATATACATGCATATATACACATGTGATATCATTATCTATTTGTATAACATTCTTCAGTAGGCAGTGCTATAAAACAAAGGAATACTGAGTAGTATGAGTAAAATCATGATAGTAGTGATCAGTGCCAAATAACTAGTAACATAAAAACAAAATATTGTATAGTGATTAAAACATGGTTCTCTTTCTCTCTTTATGTTTAACTTAAATTCAAAGATTATTTTCTTAACCATGGACGACTGTACGCCATACGTGCCAGAAATCGAAAAGCTGGGGTTTGACGATTCTCAACACAAGTTTTAACATGTTCAAAAATTACCTGCAAGCAGATCTCTCCAAAATTGTAAAAATATGTTTGTAGCAAACTTTTACTAGCTTGCTTTTTCGTGATGTTAGTGTGCCTGATCGCTTGAAAAAAGCCGAGACTTTTACAGCCTTTCTCAGGGGTTTCGCCATGTTGCATCGCCTCCTCACTACGCCTAATCGAATGGCCACTTTCGAAGCCAACATGAAGAACACGTAGATTTTAATCCAGATGGCTCCCGATGTGAACACCGAACCGGAGGAGTTCGACAGGGGTTTTTATGGAGATTCGCAGTCCTACCTTCGCTGGACGATCACTCTCCCGGATCCTATTTGTGTGTACCTGCTTTCCCCGGTGGCTGCTGTGCTACAGCCTTTTCACGCGCCGCCGGAGGAAGCACAGACGCGAGATCCAAAAGTGTGATAGCCTTCTTTCAAGTTGACGATCGGAACTTCTGTACGCGTTCAAAACTTCTTTCCAAGCGATAGGGAATTAACAAAACGAGGGTAATGACATAGAAAGTGAGTATATCTGTATGCCGATCTATTCCGTGCCGAGAAAATTTCACGTGGCGTACGACAGCACGTTATCGTACCATCGTCGCCAGAAGGCCCAGCTGTGCAATTTTTTTTCATGTGACCGGCTGAACGATTTAAAAATTCCCTCATTGTTACATATGTATTCACTTTCTTTTGAATAGTAAAAAAATACACTATGGAGTTCCTAAATCCACAAGATATATAGAATCGACTGAG
>NW_023664373.1:7500-13902 GCF_015228065.2 Penaeus monodon
TCAGAATAAAGATTGGATCGAACATCTATTGTTTGCAAAATGAAGCTAGCTCAGATTGAAGCCGCCATGACAGTGCGATCCAAAATCAATGACAACCCTGGCTACGTGGGATGACCTCGGTGGAAGTTTAATGGAAACTATTTCGATACGATGTTTCTGCGCAAGTAGATATTATTTTCAGTAATGGATAGACATTTTGTAAAATTCAATGGCTTCCGGTAAATGACAGAGAAACGTCGGTAGTTAGGGTAAAAGTTTGTAGGTTATATTGACGGTCTATCGTACAAAAATGCTGCATTTTTTTTTTTTTTCTTTTCTTTTTTTGTCATTTTTAATTGTTCAAACTTAACAGTATATTTGTCTTCCACAGCCAATATATATATATTTTTTTACATTTTCCTTAGGCCTCCCCCTCGGGATGTATCGTGATTTCCAAAACGTAAGAAAATTATCTTTCAGCTAATCCGAATTCTATCATTGTTTTCTTCCTGAAAATATTGAATAAAAAGAGAATTAATTAGTAAACATAATGCATAAACATAATCACAATGCAATGGTAGCAAAATACTCTTAACACCCCTGTGCCGTATGCCCCAAATGTAGCAAATCCAGTCATTGCCGAGATTGGAAATATTGCAAATTGAGCGGCTAAGATAAATTTAGTAGTAACTACAGTGCGGCTATTCCGATACGATGTACCACTGATCTCAAATTTTTGATATCACAAAATTTTTAAATCAGTGGTACTAACTCCAAAGTGCGGCTGCTATAACTGATGGATTCTGTGTTCCGACCCAGTGCGTGCGACAAAATTCGGGGGAAAAGCATTCGCAGTTACGAAAGATGGCTAATTTTAAGCGGGCGCGGCACCAAGTCACCGCCACGTCCTCCGAGGTATTCGGCACTAAAGCAAATTAATTCAACTTTGCATATTATGGCAAATATTATCATTGAACTTTCTTTATTTCACATTAATCATCACTAAGGTCTGTAAGCTCTGTTACTCAAATGTGGTGAAAGTTTGTCGGAAGTACTGCTAATAGTGTAATGTTTTGTTTCTATTTTACTATTTGTAAATGCAATCAATTAATAAAATGCCGTTACTGTTTGATCAATAGTGAACGAGTATTTGCGCATAAATTTGATAGAATCATCAGGAAACTTACGAACATATTTTCATTTTTAGAAGTCCCTTTCGTTCAATCATTTCATGCATTTGTATTGTGCGTCAATCAAGCAAAAAACAATCCCAAATTTAACAGCAGAGTTGTAGACTGTAATTGCCTAGGTAAAACATGGCCCCGTAACTATAGTGTCAACAAAACACGATTTGAAGCTGTTTTACTGTTTTTGTTCATATTGGTATTTGTAGAGACGAAGTCCCAAAACCAGGGTATCATGCGAACCTAAAATCCAAACTTAACCTTTCCTACCTTCTATTTATTCCTTAGATAGGGGGCAAGCCTCCGGTTCTGAGCGGTGCTATGCAGAGGATATTTTCGTCATTTCAGGGCAAATATGAGACCGCAGAAGCTGTACTTGTTGTTAATGACTCTCTTTATGGTTTGTAAGTGTCCATTTCCCTACATCTCTGTGTCGCTGTGTGTAAATCATGTGAATTGTTTCCAAAAATACAATGTGAAGCGACGCTTACACTTACACAATAGAATATCGCTTTACAATAAAGGAATATTTTATTTTTAAAAAAATCTTAAAAGTCTGATGCTGGTTGAAACTGGAAATTTACAATCTAAGTTCGTCTTGATATAGATATACGCGCATGTGTGACACATGATCTTTCCAACCACAAAAAATCACTTCAATATTTCCCCCGTTAGGAAAGGATTTTCGTGCAGTGACTCGACAAAACCGAAGGTCGCCACCTTCTCGGTTTTCCGAGTATAAAGCCTCCGCTCTTCCGGCGTGTTGGCAGTTGCTTCTCAACGTCTCAACACTCAACATGGTTTGTCAACAAGAACTATATTTTTACCCTTCTCTCTCTTTTTCTGTATATCTACCAATCACTAGCCTTTTCACTCTCTTCTATATATTTGTGTGTGTGTGTGTGTGTGTGTGTGTATGTGTGTGTGTGTGTGTGTGTGTGTGTGTGTGTGTGTGTGTGCGTGTGTAAAAAATATTAGTAATAATCAGATTTAAATTTTACCATGTAGTAAAACTTAATGTAGTAAAATTTTACAAGCAAGGTCTTGACAAGACCTTGAAGTTTAATCAAGATATGAATATCATGATTTTCACTCAGGTCCGCGCACTCTTCACCGTCATGGTCCTGGCCCTCGTGGTCGCCTTCGCCGCCGCCGGTCACTTCGGCGGAGGTGGATTTGGTGGACACTCTGGTGGATTTGGCGGTGGAAAATCCGGTGGATTCAGCAGCGGAGGATTCGGAGGTGGATTTGGAGGTAATCTTTCTTATCGTTTGAACGGAAAATAATGGCTGAGTAGGATGTACTCTGCGAAAGTTGATTCTATCTAGTGATAACATGTGAAGATTATGAAGAGTATTACATGCCAAAGCATTTAACAAACATTTCCACAGGTGGACACAGAGGCTTCGGTGGAGGTTTCGGAGGATTCGGAGGCGGACACGGAGGGTTCGGAGGAGGATTTGGAGGTAAAATATAGTACTCCATATTGTTTTAAGCTGACAATAACCCTTGTTACTGTATCTTTCAACTTACTAACGTGTCTCTTATCACTTTTAGGATATGGACGGTAATCCATGACTTCGCACCACCATCTTGGCACAGAAGATGGCATTTTGTATTTCGAAAATAAAATTTTATAAAAATTAATGTTTACTCTTTTCATATGAAGAAATACAAAAATCATTATTTCGTATTACGTTAATAGAATTACTATCCAAGATTCATGAAAGTTTATTTTTCCCTAAGAAGAAACAAAAATTAAATAAAGCCTAAATTCTACGGTAGCACATCAATTATATTGCTATTGGAGATGTATTTTATATTTGTTCTTGTGAAAAACGGATATAAGACGGCTCAAATTATACTGCAGTTCCTCCTCCGACAACAACTGAAAATATGATAACATTCCTTCCTTATACTTAATGAATTTACATAATCTTTTTATCTAATCATTCACTCTTACGGTGAATGATTAGATAAAGAGGATAAAAATGCAGATACAGAGAAAAGGAGATATGTCTACAATTACAAAACAAACGCATACAGGAAGATATAGGTAGTTAAACAGACATATAATATATATGTGTTTATGTGCATATACGTGGATGTAAATGTCTATCTCTTTCTCCCTATATATATAATGAGTGTGTGTAGTCATGTATATCTCTCCCACTTTATTTAGATATAAATGTATATATACAGATGTGTGTATATGCATATACGTATATATTTCGATCTATATATAATACATATTGATATACATATACATGTACATATATATTTATAAATATTCTTATATTCATTTATATGTGTATATTCATATACATATATATATATATATATATATATATTATATTATATATGAGTGTATATATATACATATATATATATGATTATATATATTATGTATGAATATGTATATATGAATATATATATATATATATATATATATATATATATATATATATATATATGTGTGTGTGTGTGTGTGTGTGTGTGTGTGTGTGTGTGTGTGTGTGTGTGTGTGTGTGTGTGTGTATGTGTGTGTGTGTGTGTGTGTATATATATGCGTGTGTGTGTGTGTGTGTCTTCATATATGAATATATATATATATATATATATATATATATATATATATATATATATATATATGTGTGTGTATGTGTTCACATATGAATATCTGTGTGTGTGGTGTGTGTGTGTGTGTGTGTGTGTGTGTGTGTGTGTGTGTGTGTGTGTGTGTGTGTGTGTGTGTATGAGCGTGTGGATAGATATAGGTATATGCATTATATATATATATATATATATATATATATATATATATATATATATATATATATATATATATATATATATATATATATATATATATATATATATATATATATGTATATATATGTATATATATATATATTCATATATATACTCATATATACATATATATGTATATAGATATATTCATGTGTATGTATGTATGCATATATTCATTCATATATATTGATATATACGTGTGTGTGTGTATATATGTGTATATATTTATATAAATATATATATATATAATATATATATATATATATATATATATACATATATTATATATATATATATATATATATATATATATATATATATATGTGTGTGTGTGTGTGTGTGTGTGTGTGTGTATATATATATATACATATATATATATATATATATATATATATATATATATATATATATATATATGTATATATATATATATATATATATATATATATATGTAAGTATGTATGTATGTGTATGTGTGTGTGTGTGTGAATATACACACACACACACACACACACACACACACACACATATATATATATATATATATATATATATATATATATATATATATATATATATATATATCCATATATGTATTCATATATGATTTATGTGTATATTTATATATATATATATATATATATATATATATATATATATTCAAGTATATACACACATATATATATGAATGTGTATATATAGGAATATGTGTGTGGAGCAGAGACTATACTCCCGACCATGGGTTCCATCGAGTCTCTCTAAACTTGAATACATGTACATTTACACATAAAAGTATATGCATGTGTATCTATACTTGCACATACATACATGAATATATGTACGTGTAGGTGTATATATACATATGTATATATGTGTATACGTATATATACATGTATATATATTCATATTTACACATGTGTATACTGTATAAACATGTGTGCATATACATGTGTGTATTATACATATGTGTATGTGTATATAAATTCATATGTATATATACACATGTGTGAATGTACAAAGACATATGTATGTGTATGTATATATACACATACATATATATACATATATTTAATAACCGAGTATTTGGTACTGCAACTGGTGATCACATGAATGTGTATGTAAACAAATATTCATATAAAATTAACGTTTCCACAGGTGGACACAGAGGCTTCGGTGGAGGTTCCGGAGGATTTGGAGGCGGACACGGAGGGTTCGGAGGAGGATTTGGAGATAAATTGTTGTATTCTACATACGGATTTTTTCTGGGATATGGACAGTAAACCATGGTCTCTCACAGATCATATTCTTATATTTCGATAATAAAGATGCTATCAATAACACTTGCGTGTGTACTTTTACCACATGAGGTACCAAAAATTAGATAAAATATACAGTTGAAAATATCATGATGATATTTTATCACAATCGAAAACAAACCAACAATAGCAGCTACTTTAGTCCATCCGTAAAATATCTGGTGTTGTATCAGTTTTTTACCCGTTTTTTTTTACTTTCTTTAAAGCCTTTGGCTATGGCCATTTTTCACGAAGGGAACTGTATAAACTATTATATCTAAGCAATTTTCTTTCATAATCTTCCGAAGTATATAACCAATATGAAAATTGGAACAGAATCATTTTAGCAAAAATGTACAAGCATGAAATAAACAAATGGGTTTAGATTTCGTGTGTGTCGACTTATACTCACATGGACGAAACAGGTAGAAATATGCAAGAGCACATTTAGATAAATTTGAAGCTCCATGGAACATATCATGAAAGTTTCAGAAATGACCATAGCTGCTAATTCCTACACGACGGAATGGCTTGGAATGTGAACTTCTGGCAAGAGAGGAAAAAAAAACAGTAGACTGATCCAGAGCTGTCAAGATCACGCTCTCTGGCTCGTTGAAATCCCTTGCATTTGGTCTCTTCGGCTGTGGTCGCCGGTTCCCTCCTGGCGTGCAGATGGCAGGGAAGGCCATGGGAGGCTGGACGTTCGTCGCAGATTTCGCTGCAGATGCATTCAGGCAAAACTTAAACCTGCTTTGACGGAGAGTCGGAGCTGGATGCTGATGTGAATATATATATATATATATATATATATAATATATATATATTATATATAGATATATATAATGGTGTGTGTGTCAGTGTGTGTGTGTGTGTGTGTATACATCTTATAAATCATATATATATATTCTATATATATATAGCTATCAGAGGATAAGCAACACAGACGAAAACCAAAGCACAGCATTTCATAGCCAAAAGCGTGATCTATGCAAGCTCTATCAGTTACTTATTATATTATATCCTCACACCAGTCCATCCCAGGAATTCCAAGTGGCGAGGCAGGGCCGAGATAAACACAAACTGCAGTCTTCCTTTATTACACAAGGTATTTACCCGGTACTTCTATAGCCAAA
>NW_023664374.1:0-13902 GCF_015228065.2 Penaeus monodon
TGTAGAATTTTTTTGAGTGGCCAGGCCAATGGAGAGAGAAAAGGTGTGCACTAATATTTACCAAGATTTGCATTATTTTTTTCAGCTCAGAAAAAATTTCAGCTGTATAAGACATACTTTTTTTTATTACTTATTTTGTGTTTAGAGTATTGCATGAAGTCTGAAAAGGCATAGTAATACGTAAACTTAGAAGAACCATCAACCTTTGTTTATCTAAGAAGAAATGTGTCAGGAACATATTTGGGTGAAACAGCATGACAATCAAGCGTAGATGAATACAAGAATAATCCATGGTGCATAGGGTGTTGAAAATTTATGGTTATGTTTCCCTTGATTTTATTTTCTGTTTCTGTTTATTTTCATTATGATGATATTAATATTGTGATTTCAAATGGTCTACTAAAGATACTAGCAGTTACTTTTTAGAAATAGAATTTGAAGGAGTAAATGAATATGTGAATATGCTGTCAGATTATATGTACATTGACTAATATAGTTTATTACTTCACATTTTCTCTCTACAGGACAGAAAAATGCCATCAGCACAGAGATGTACAGAGACACTCCGTGCCACCCTTGTCTTCCGTTCTTTAAAACGAACTCATGATATGTTTTTATTGTGATCAAGGTGCTCTGCCACCAACTGATTTATCTCTAGAAAACTGCGACGATTAGTAAAGTCAAGAGATCAATATGGTCCTGTACTTGGTATTGTGGCTCAGACAGACACAAAGCAGCAACACAGCAGATGTATGACAGCACCCCCAATGATCATCCTGTTACAGCAACACAATGGGGAAGCCTCAGGTCCACTAGCACCCCAGCACCATCAGGACCTCAGCACCATTACCCCCCACACCTCCCCCACAGAGCATGGCTCTTGTTCCAGCCACACCCAGCACAGGTGCCAGTGCCAGTCAGCAGTCACTTGTTCCAAGGCGCCCACCTACCTTACCCAGACCCAAGTGGCATGCTCCTTGGAAGCTCGCTCGTGTCATTTCGGGTCACCTTGGCTGGGTGAGATGTGTTGCAGTTGAACCAGCCAATGAGTGGTTTGCTACTGGCTCTAATGATCGTGTCATCAAGATCTGGGATCTGGCTTCAGGGCAGTTAAAACTCTCACTGACTGGCCACGTGTCTGCAGTGCGTGGCTTGGCTGTGTCACCACGCCACCCCTATCTCTTTTCCTGTGGTGAGGATAAGCAAGTCAAATGTTGGGATCTTGAATATAATAAGGTAAAGTATATGGTTATGCTTTTGTTGTGTAGGGATTAAAGGACAATATTCCTTCACCAATAACACAAAATATGAAAGTTGTATTGCCTAATTTATTATTAGTACAAAAATCATTTTATAAGAAATCAGTAAATGAGGAAATACAGTCACTTACTTTTTTATGATTATGCTAAGGGATATATTGTCTTTGCATATTATTATTATTATTTTTGTGGTAAGCCATATAAAGAGCCACACTAAAAAGTTAAAGAATTATTCCACCAAAGGTGTCAGGTCAAATACAGCTAAAAGAAAAGAGAAAAAAAAAATCATCAAACGACTTTTGAAGGATGTACAAGTGAATAGCCTCACCTTGAGACTACAGTGAATAACTGTTTGGAGCTTGGAGCAGGCTAGCTGCACATGGAGTGTATCCTTCCTAGCTGGTATTTGGGCTTAGCTCATTATTGCAGTAAAAGATGCCTACTGTCATATAATGTTAATCTTTACATCTACAGGTTATTCGGCATTATCATGGTCATCTCAGTGCCTGTTATGGTTTGGCTTTACACCCCACAATTGATGTCCTCGTGACTTGCGGCAGAGACTCCACAGCACGTGTGTGGGACATGCGAACCAAAGCCAATATCCACACACTATCAGGACACACAAATACAGTTGCATCTGTTATATGCCAGGCAGCTGAACCTCAGGTTTGTAAAATGATTTAGTGAAATAACCTGTGTTGTATATCAGTACCTAAATTAAATTAAGTAATTAAGCTACACAGTGTAGGAGGGGTTCTTATCTCTCCAATCACTTTTTGAATAGGAAATATATGACCAAAAACCTTAAATTGGCAGATTCAGAGTAATCAATATCTGCTAGAATTTCTTTTATGAATAGCTAGGAACAGAGCAGGAAGAAAAATCATATTGACTTTATCATTTGCATAATAACACTAGCACTAATATTAGATAATGTGCAAGTAAAACAACAAAGGGAAGTATAGGAAAACACGAATATGCTGAAGGCCTTTTTGCTTTATTGCTTCATTGGGGCATAAAGCAAAAAGGCTTTTGGCTTATTCTTTTGTTTGAAAGAGAAGGACAGACATGATTGAATGAAAGAGAGAATGAGAAAAAATGCCATGCTTAGGAGAGGAGCCTCTGACGTCATCAGTGCTTCTCGCACTTTTCCCAAAATTTTATTTTGTTAGATGGCAGTTGCATTAAGGGGTGAATTTTGTCAAGACTACTGATTGCATTGATTTAATTTGTTGATTAGATTCATTTTAGGAAGTTTATTCTTTAGGAAGTTTATGCTTCCGCATAAGTCTCCCCTGCCAGGTCACAGCCTCTCCATCATTAAGACTTCTGCAGTGCCTCCTCGTGGCCACCCATGGGTAACTGGGTACCTTGCGGTCCCAGGCTAAATCTGTGGGGGATCTCGGAGCAGCAGGAGGCCCCAGAGGTACGGAGTTATGGCCACCGGCGTGTGGACACGCTCTGGCTTCGTACCAACTCCTGCCCCCTAGCCACCCTGGGGTAATGGGCGGCTCGGGGGAGTGGGCCTTGCCAGTCCTCCTCCCCCCAGAATGACCCTCTGGCAACGTCTCTTTTAAATGGAAATGCTGGGGGGAGGGGTGTTGTCCCTCCCACCCAGCAAGTAAGGCGGGCTGTGGGTCCCGCGGGGAGGGCAAATGTCGGGGTGCAGGATTGGAACGAGAGTTACTCGTTCCCGCCTGCGCCCCGGCAGGTGCAACCCCCATGAAGCTTGTGGGGAAAGCCCTCGGAACCCCACAGGTGATAGGCGGTCCCACAGCCTCAAATAGGAAAAAAAAAATTATTAACCAAACCCTTTTTTTTTTTAAAAAAAAAAAAATTTTGGAAAAAAGTTTTTTTTCAAAAAAAAAGGGGTATCCCAATATCCTTTTTTGTTTTAGAAAAAAAATTTTTTTTTTTTTTTAAAAAAATTTTGAATGGGGGGGCCTTTAGGAAAACCCCAAACCCCCCCCAAAAAAGGGGGAAGGGGGGGAAAAATTTTTTTTTTTTTTTTTTTTTTTTTTTTTTTTTTTTTTTTTTTTTTTTTTTTTTTTTTTTTTTTTTTTTTTTTTTTTTTTATTTTTAAAAAAAAAAAAAAAAAAAAAAAAAAAAAAAAAAAAAAAAAAAAAAAAAAAAAAATTGAACTTTTTTTCCCCATGCAAAAAAAAGTTTTAAGCCCCCCCCCAATGTAGGGGCCCCCCAAAGTCCCCCCCCAGGGGGTTTTGGGGGGGGCCGATTCCCCCGAGGCCCCCGGGCTTATGCTTCTTTGGGGCCCTTAAAAAGGTTTTTTGGGCTTTCTTTTGTTGGGGAAAAAACGACGGGGATTGAGGGGTTTCGGGGTTTGAAGAGGGCCACGATCATTGGGGGTTTCACTTTTCCCCCTGCGAGGTCAATCAGTTAAGTAGCCATTAGTCGACTTCACCTCTGCATGAAAGGTTGAATTGACTATCATTGCATTGAGATCTGAAATTGCTTTATGCTTTCATAGTCCCTTTGCAGAATACATCTCTACCATTCATAAACCATTAGAGGCTTCTAGCCAAACCGCAGTGTGGAACGTATTGCGCCGGCATTCGCATTGTTTCTGGGGCACTCAAGCAGAGGCTTGCCTTACGAATGTGGCCCATGCTGGAGTGATCAGCCTGCTTAGAATGCCTCTACTCACTGGGCTTTGCTTCCCAAAATGGGTTTTTGTCCTGCTCAGGCTCTGCAACTCGATCTTGTGGAATTGGTGGGAAGGTACAGTCCAAGGACGTAAGCTTCGTTGTCCCGCGCAGGCAATCCTCCGACCTGCAGGTTACTCGTGGCCCCTGAGTCTGGGTACCCCGTACCAGGCTTTGTGGGGACCTCGGACCACCAAGAAGCGTCCCGGCCCGCGTGGCCACCCTAGGGTTTCACCTGGCGACACAGGGGAAGAGTGGGCCCGTGGCTTCCCACTCCCCCGAGCTCTGCACGTTTCTTAACGCAGCTGAGCGGGTTGCCTCGATCCCAAGCGCGTACATCGAACGCTGGGAGTCATGGCGCTCAGGAAGGAGAATACCTCTCCTGGCACCGTTAGGTGCCCCTGAAGCTGTCGGGAAGCCGCGGGAATCCCACATGGGCGTCGTCCATGTGGGGCTTTCGGCGTGTGGGAAGGGCGTGACACGGTTATCAGCGAATCTTGACTGAGGATTTTGGTCGAAGCTCTTCTTGGTAATGACGCTTACCCTGCTACCAGATGAAGAGGGTTAGCGCCCCTCCACGTGAGACTGCGCCGTCATGTCGGTGGAACGATCTCGCAGGTTCGTGAACGGTTGCCTACATTCTCGACCAGTCTGGTACAGTGATCCTCGCACGAGTTAGCTTGAGACAAGCATGTCTCGTATGTCCTTGCTGGACCCTCCTCCATCAGCAGCGAATTAAGCGCTACAGAGTCAGCTGGCAGATTCCCGCTGAAACGGTTGGGATAACTGCAGGTATCGTGTGCCGAGGGGGTGTGGCCCTGCGGGACTGCCTAAGGCTGGGTGGACCTTCTCGGGTCTTGCATACGTCCCTTCCATGGCCGCTGGTACCATTCCTCTGACCTGCTGAGTGGCGTGGTTCCCTTGGACAGGGAAGTCGACCGATTCTGAACTGGGAATCTCGTGAGTCACTCGTGTGCTAACTGTGAAACCAGCAAGGTCTTTGCTACGCCCACAAATCCTCTCTCTGGAACTAGACCACCTACTGGAGCTCAGGAGGAGCAGTCTGGTTTACCTCCTGGCGATCCACAACGCAAGGGATCCGTTCTGCGTTGAGTCTTGCTGGAACGCGTCGGATTTGTCGTGGTTAGACTTGCAGCCTACCATCCCGAGATTACAGAAGCGTTTGCGCTGGCTGAGGGATCAACTTGCGCGTCCATGCAGTGCTCGGACACTGAAATGGCGTAAGTGTATGGATTTGAGGGTGACTTCGGTATCCCGTGTCAGCTGGAAGCAGCTCCTCACACGCATCACACGCGACGGACACAGTCTGTGGGTCTGACTGAGATTAAGCTGACGGATTCCACGTTCTGCAAGGTCGAGTGCTTGCGGCACTCTGAATTCTCCCTAACGAGGCGCTTAAGCTAGGGGTAAACTGGCATTGGCCTGCGAAAGCCGTGATGCTGGCGGTCGACCTTATCCGCTTCCCTGGGGCTGGTCATCTCCTGGGAGACATGGGATGTAGACTGCATTCTGTCACATACCAGAGTCTCTCGTCACACTGATCCTTGCTGAGGCGCCTGCTGTAACCTTATCCACCTAGAGATGGAGCTGTGTGGTTCCCTGACGCAAGCGTTCGCGATCAGGATTGGGCAGTGACCGTGTCGAGCTTACATCTTTATCGACTGCCAATCAGGCGTAGCCACTAGGCTGGTCCTATGGGACCTACATTGGACTTCTGCAGACACGCTGTGAGACCTCATTGACGTCTGGAGTCACTTGGGGGCTCTCTGATCTCTGTAGCATGAGCGGCCTGTGCATTGCACTGGCAAGACGCTGGAGGGACCTGTTGGACTGAACCGTAGGGTCGAGTCGCATGCGCGGCAGACGTAGCACAAAGTTTACCTTACTGCCTAGATGTTCCAATCGTTGTTAGTTGCGGTCATAGTTCATAAGAGCTGTGAGGGTCCCTGGATATGAACAAGATGGTTCAGGTGATTCAGTCCTTATGATACAAGCTGGTATCAGGATGATATCATTTCTTTGGTGAGTATATACTGCCTCGTACATGAGTCGTATGAGGCTTGTCTGAACGTTAAACGAAATGGAGACCTTTGCAATCCGCGGTATCCTAGGCTCATAGGACCTACTGTGCTACCTATGCCTAATTGTCTATATGGACTACTGCCCTTGAGACCAATTTCCTAACAATCGGCTTGGGACTTGGGCGTAGCTCAGTTGGGACGTATCCAAGTTACCTAGATGACTGGCCTGCTGAGGATCGGATCGCTGGCTCTAGGAACAAGTGGAGCGGCCCTAGGGCGCCCGGTGTCTTCAGCCTTGTGATGATGATATATTATATATCATGTATATATATTATTTATATATATTATACTATCATGTCTTATATATATAATGATATATTATATATATATCATTTATATATATATATAATTATATATATATAATATATTCATTTATTATATATTATTATATATTGTATATATTATATTATATATATTATATATATATATATATATATATTATAATTATATATATTCTATATATCATTATATATATATATATATAATTATATCTATCATCTATATATTATATATTATATAATATCTATTCTATAATCTATATATTTAATCTATATCTATATATATATCTCTATATTCTTATATTATCTCTATATTATACTATCATATTATTCTATCAAATTTATATATATATCTATTATTCTATCTATTATATTAACTCATATACTATCTATTATATCTACTATCTATATTATCATTATCTATATCTTATTCTATATCTATATCATATATTTATCTTACTCTATCTTATCTTTATATTATTTATAATTTATATATCATTTATATTCTCTCTATACTTTCTCTTTCTTTCTATATCTTCTCTTATATCTCATCTCTATTTTCCTATCTCTATACTCTTATCTCTCTCTTCTTATCTCTCATTCTCTACTTATCTGCTTCTATCCTATCTATACTCTATCTCCTTATCTTTATTCTCTATCCATCTCCCCTCTCTCTATATATCTCTCTATATATCTATCATCTCCTATCTTCTCTTATTCTTCTCTTATCTCTATATCTCTATTATTTATATACTCTATCCTTCTATATCTCATCATACTCTATATCTCTATTCTACTATCATATATCTACTCTAATCTTCTCTGCTTCTTATACTCTCTATCTACCTCTATACTATCCATCTCTATCTCTCTACTCCTCTATATCTTCTTCCCTTCTATCTCTTCTCTTATATATTATTTATTCTTACTATCTCATATTATTTTTCTATATTATATTCTAATTATATTTATATCTATATATATATATATTATTATCTAGATATATATATCTACTATATCTTCATATTCTAAATCTTATCTATTATATATATATTAAATCTTATATTATATATAGTTCGATTATCTATTATTTATTTATATTATATTATTTTGTATTTTCTTTATTATATTATTATATATTATATATATTATATTATATTATATTATATTATATCTTATATATATTATATATATATATCTTAATTATCTCTATATTATATATATATCTATATATATCTCTTCTCTATCTCTCTATTATCTTCTATAATCTCGCTCTTCATAGTATCTATATTCTTATTCTCTATCTCTATCTAGTTTTTCTATTACTCTTATCTCTATCTTATATTTATCTCTCACTTCTTCATCCTCTATCTCATATCTCTCTCTCTCTCATATTCTCTTATCTTCTCTATCATCTCTTCTATCTCTATTCTTCTACTCTCTCTATTCTCTCTCCTATCTTCTCTCTACTTCTTCTCTCTATCTCTCTCTCTTCTCTCTCTCTCTCATCTCTCTCCTTCTCTCTCTGCTCTATATCTCTCTTCTCTATCTCTCTCTCTATCTCTCTTCTCTTCTTCTTCTTCTTCCTTTATTTTCTCTATATTCTATCTATCCTCTTTTCTATCTTCTTTATTCTCATCTCTATCTCTATTCTCTCTCTTCTATTCTTTAATTATCTTTCTCTCTATAGCTTCTCTATATCTCTATATCTCTCTCCTGCTTATCTCTATCTTCTCTAACTAATTCTATCTCTATCTCTTATCTCTTATTATTTATATTTCTCTCTCTTCTACCTTATCTATCTATATCCTATATTCTATATATATTACTAGCTCTCTATACTATTCTCTCTATCTTTAATCTCTATATTATCTCTTTATCTATCTCTCTATATCTCTATATATCCTTCTCATTTCCTCTATATCATATTCTCTATCTATTAAAATTTATATTCTTATACTTCATCTCTTCTATCTATATATCTCTTATATATCTATCTCTATCTATCTATATCTCATTATCTATATATCTCATTATTCTGTTATAATATCTCTATATTCTCATTCTCTTATATCTATCTTTTACTTATATATACTAATTATATATATCTATATATATATCTATTATATATTATATATTATATCATCCATCAAGGGGCTAACGCCGACGGGGCGCATGGCCGCATCCACCCTTCGCTTCCAGCCACGAGGATCCCTCGAGGCGAGTCTCCAGGCAGGCACCGCCCATCTCTAGTTCCTCACGACAGTCTCGTCGAGCTGCCCAAGCCATGATCTCCTAGGACGTCCCACAGGTCTCCTCCACCCAGGGTTGTCTCGCAGAGAGACAACCTGTGGGCAGGGTCGTCCATAGGGAGGCAGCTAGGTGCCATATAGCCTGAGTTGGCGATCCCGGATTATGCAAGTAACAGTCCCATGCCAGTCTCACGGTGTACCGCCGTTGGACACGTGGTCCTGCCAACTGTACCCCATGATCCGGCGAAGGGACTTGTTTACAAAAGGCATCAAGGCGAGACTCCAAGGCACTGGATAGCGTCCAGGTTTCGCTCCATAGAGCAAACTGGAAGTATCAAGGCCTTGAGACCGCAGCTTGGTCCTTCTGCATAGGTACCGACTCTCCAACGCTCTTGTTGATCGGTTCATGGCTCCTGTTGCCAGACCAATCCGTCTACTGACTTCCTGGTCTGACAACCCAGAGATATGGACTACGCTACCAAGGTATGTAAACTTTCTGTGACTTCAACGTCCTCGCCGCAAGCATGGATCGACTGAACGGGTTCCCCTAACAGGCCCCCAAAGTCCTGAATCTTGGTCTTGGTCCAGGAGACCTCTAGGCCTAGGGGCTTCGCCTCATTGCTAATGCATCAAGAGCCGCCACAAGTGACTCCAAGGACTCAGATAGGATGGCAACATCGTCGCAAAGTCAAGGTCCGGACCTTAATATTGCCTAGTGTTGCTCCGCACTGACTTTGGCTAGTAGCTCTGCTCATTATCCAGTCCATACAAGTGTTGAAAAGTGTGGGTGCAAGGACACAGCCTGCCTCACCCCTGAATTAACAGGGAAGAATTCGACATACCCCCACCACACTTTACAGCACTTTCAGTACCAGTATAGAGGCTTGCTATCATGCCATAATCTGTGTCGGAATTCCCCTGAGCCTCAGGATCTCCCATAGCGATTCCCGATGCACCGAGTCAAACGCCTTCTTGAGGTCGATGTAGGCTGCAAGCACCCACGACCAAACTCACGACGGCGTTCCACAATTACTCGAAGCGCTAGTATACGGTCTATTGTGGACTTGCCAGGAGTAAATCCAGACTGCTCCAGTCTCTGGTGCCTCAGTAGGTGGTTGCGGATCCGTTTCAGAAGAATGTGAGCGAGAACCTTGCTGGTATGCTGAGGCAGTGTAATGCCACGGTAGTTGCTACAGTCCCATCGATCCCCTTTCCCCTTCCAGAGAGGGATGACCACGCCCCTCAGCAGGTCAGGGGAATGGTACCAGACTGCCAAATGGCAGTCAGGACTGTATGCAGGCCCCGAGCCATAGTTCACCCCCACCTTTAGCAGTTCAGCAGGGATATCACATATGCCTGCAGCTTTCCCACTCTTCAGCTTGGAAATCGCCAGCCTAACCTCTGTTAGGGTAGGAGATTCCTCGCTGATGGGTGGGTCCGGCACAGGCACTGAGACATCGCTTGCATCCAAGCTAACTGTTGGAGGGTACAACTGTTGAAAATACTCACCCAACGTTCACGAACCCCAACATGATCTGAGATGATCCGTCCATCCGCTGATCGGACTGCGTCATCTGTGAGGAGGGCTTAGGTTCAGTTTTCTTCAGGGCTTGGTAGCAGGGCGAAGGTCATTTACCAAGAAATGGCTTTCGACCTCCTCAGCAAGATTCCTGATGAACTGTTCCTTGTCCCTTCTCAGCAGTGTCCGAGCCCTACGCACCATGGAACGACGCAAGACTTGATTCCCATTCAGCCGAGCCTTGCGACACGCTTCAGTGGCCTCTAATGTCTCCAGAGAGATGAATTCTGCCTTGTCCTTGGGCGTACGCCAATGGACTCCTGAGCTGCTTCGAGTGTTACGCGCTTGAAGGACTCCCACAGAGCAACTGGATCCGTCGGGTTGCTGGTTTCTGAGAATCGGTCAGAGACTGCCGTGGCGAACCCACGGGCACACTCCTCCTCCCTTAGTCTGTCCAAGTGAAACACCTTAGGGTGGCACTGGAGGGACGGGGATTTTGAAGTGGACCCGCAGGGTAGCCACAAGCAGCCTATGGTCGGTGCCACAGAACTCAGCACACCCGGTAAACCCAGCAGCTCTGGAGGATCCTCCATCGCGTGCTGACAAGAATGTGGTCGATCTCCTTGGCCACTGTACCCGTATCGCTGTACCAAGTCCAGCGATGCGAGTTGGAGCGCTGGTACCAGGAGCCGAGATCCTCATTTTCTGGGACCTAGCAAAGTCCCGGAGAAGGAGGCTATTCTCGCTGCTGGGATCAGCTCCCGAGCCATGGGGGCCGACAGACATCTCGTAGCCAGCTCGGTCACAGCCGGATACCGCATTGGTCGCCCAGAACAATGCGAATGTCTCGCCGGGGGCAATCGTCTACACAGATGCGAGTTTGGCGTAGAACGCCTCTTTCACTCGGTTTTTATGTACATCGGTAGGAGCGTATACAGCAATAAGAGACATGAAGCCAAAAGCATGCTTCAGTCTCAATGCCATGATACGCTCATCAACCGGTGTCACCTCGACTACCGCAGGCTGAAGTCGACTGGAGATGCTATGGCTACACCCTGGGGTGGTGACCATCGCTGCGGCCCGACCGGTAGTAGGTGTAACCACCCACACTGATCGTGCCGCTACCAGGGCAGCCACCTCAACTCCCAGTCGCTTCAATTCCCGCGATAGCAGAGGTAACCGCTCATCCTGCCGCAAGGACCGGATGTTCCAAGCGCCTACCCGGAAAGCACGCCTGAGGTTAAGCCTCGGGTGGTCACTCCGGGTGCACGCCACCTCTGCCGCCCCCACAACACAGCCCAGATAAAGGGGTCGGCAGGCTGTGGGACCGCCTATCCACCTGTGGGGTTCCCGAGGGCTTTCCCCCACAAGCTTCATGGTGGGTTGGCACCTGCCGGGGCGCAGGCGGGACGAGTAACTCTCGTTCCAATCCTGCACCCCGACATTTGCCCTCCCCGCGGGACCCACAGCCCGCCTTACTTGCTGGGTGGGAGGGACAACACCCCTCCCCCCAGCATTTCCATTTAAAAGAGACGTTGCCAGAGGGTCATTCTGGGGGGAGGAGGACTGGCAAGGCCCACCTCCCCCGAGCCGCCCCATTACCCCAGGGTGGCTAGGGGGCAGGAGTTGGTACGAAGCCAGAGCGTGTCCACACGCCGTGGCCATAACTCCGTACCTCTGGGGCCTCCTGCTGCTCCGAGATCCCCCACAGATTTAGCCTGGGACCGCAAGGTACCCAGTTACCCATGGGTGGCCACGAGGAGGCACTGCAGAAGTCTTAATGATGGAGAGGCTGTGACCTGGCAGGGGAGACTTATGCGGAAGCATAAACTTCCTAAAGAATAAACTTCCTAAAATGAATCTAATCAACAAATTAAATCAATGCAATCAGTAGTCTTGACAAAATTCACCCCTTAATGCAACTGCCATCTAACAAAATAAAATTTTGGGAAAAGTGCGAGAAGCACTGATGACGTCAGAGGCTCCTCTCCTAAGCATGGCATTTTTTCTCATTCTCTCTTTCATTCAATCATGTCTGTCCTTCTCTTTCAAACAAAAGAATAAGCCAAAAGCCTTTTTGCTTTATGCCCCAATGAAGCAATAAAGCAAAAAGGCCTTCAGCATATTCGTGTTTTCCTATACTTCCCTTTGTTGTTTTACTTGCACATTATCTAATATTAGTGCTAGTGTTATTTATGCAAATGATAAAGTCAATATGATTTTTCTTCCTGCTCTGTTCCTAGCTATTCATAAAAGAAATTCTAGCAGATATTGATTACTCTGAATCTGCCAATTAAGGTTTTTGGTCATATATTTCCTATTCAAAAAGTGATTGGAGAGATAAGAACCCCTCCTACACTGTGTAGCTTAATTACTTAATTTAATTTAGGTACTGATATACAACACAGGTTATTTCACTAAATCATTTTACAAACCTGAGGTTCAGCTGCCTGGCATATAACAGATGCAACTGTATTTGTGTGTCCTGATAGTGTGTGGATATTGGCTTTGGTTCGCATGTCCCACACACGTGCTGTGGAGTCTCTGCCGCAAGTCACGAGGACATCAATTGTGGGGTGTAAAGCCAAACCATAACAGGCACTGAGATGACCATGATAATGCCGAATAACCTGTAGATGTAAAGATTAACATTATATGACAGTAGGCATCTTTTACTGCAATAATGAGCTAAGCCCAAATACCAGCTAGGAAGGATACACTCCATGTGCAGCTAGCCTGCTCCAAGCTCCAAACAGTTATTCACTTGTTAGTCTCAAGGTGAGGCTATTCACTTGCTACATCCCTTCAAAAGTCGTTTGATGATTTTTTTTCTTCTTTTTCTTTCTTAGCTGTATTTTGACCTGACACCTTTGGTGGAATAATTCTTTAACTTTTTAGTGTGGCTCTTTATATGGCTTACCACAAAAATAATAATAATAATATGCAAAGACAATATATCCCTTAGCATAATCATAAAAAAGTAAGTGACTGTATTTCCTCATTTACTGATTTCTTATAAAATGATTTTTGTACTAATAATAAATTAGGCAATACAACTTTCATATTTTGTGTTATTGGTGAAGGAATATTGTCCTTTAATCCCTACACAACAAAAGCATAACCATATACTTTACCTTATTATATTCAAGATCCCAACATTTGACTTGCTTATCCTCACCACAGGAAAAGAGATAGGGGTGGCGTGGTGACACAGCCAAGCCACGCACTGCAGACACGTGGCCAGTCAGTGAGAGTTTTAACTGCCCTGAAGCCAGATCCCAGATCTTGATGACACGATCATTAGAGCCAGTAGCAAACCACTCATTGGCTGGTTCAACTGCAACACATCTCACCCAGCCAAGTGACCCGAAATGACACGAGCGAGCTTCCAAGGAGCATGCCACTTGGTCTGGGTAAGGTAGTGGGCGCCTTGGAACAAGTGACTGCGCTGGCACTGGCACCTGTGCTGGTGTGGCTGGAACAAGAGCCATGCTCTGTGGGGAGGTGTGGGGGGTAATGGTGCCTGAGGTCCTGATGGGCTGGGAGTGCTAGTGGACCTGAGGCTTCCCCATTTGTGTTGCTTGTAACAGGATGATCATTGGGGGTGCTGTCATACATCTGCTGTGTTGCTGCTTTGTGTCTGTTCTGAGCCACAATACCAAGTACAGGACCATATTGATCTCTTGACTTTACTAATCGTCGCAGTTTTTCTAGAGATAAATCAGTTGGTGGCAGAGCACCTTGATCACATAAAAACATATCATGAGTTCGTTTTAAAGAACGGAAGACAAGGGTGTGCACGGAGTGTCTCTGTATTTTTTTCCCGTGA
>NW_023664375.1:0-13900 GCF_015228065.2 Penaeus monodon
GGGGGTCCCCAGTTCCTTTCCACGGAGATTGCCGGTGGACCTTTTTTTTTTTTGGGAATCATTCTCTCTATTTATGGGCTTGGGCACACTTGACTTGGGCTGGCTTATCCACCCAGTGGCTGGTAGGCAATCAAGGAAGTTCCTTGCCCAAGGGGAAAACGGGCGGCGTGACTCGAACCCTCGAACTCATTGCCGTCGTGATCCGACCTCTAACCTTCGGCCACCGCGGCCCTTTACGATCAGGGCTTCCAGATATTTTTTTTAGCAATTTTTGAGCGGTGGTTTGCCTTGCCTTCCGCCCCCGGGGTTTTTTTTTATCGGTCCCATCTCTAATTACCCGGAACTGCTGGGCTGGCTTGGCCCCCCAGGGTTAGGTAGGCAAACGGGTGAATTCCTTCCCAAGGGAACAACGCGCGGCCCGGGGAATCGACCCCCCGAACTCAATTCCGTCTGAGTCCGACGCTCTAACCATTCGGGCCCCGCGGCCCATAATTGTGTATATATTATATAACACATATTCCTAAGACCGGGGTAAAAAGAGAAATGATTACGTAATACCGGCACTCTTTCCCTGGAAGGAATGGGGGCCCCCCACGTACTCACTCCAGAGCTCACAAAAATGAAAATACATTAAACATGCGTACCACGGCGGGTAACATGAAACCCCCGTTAAAAGGGAAGGGTAATTAAAATATATATTTTATATATTATATATTATTAATATTTATATATATATATTTTATACAATACCACATCATCACACCCAAAACACACAACACACACACACAAAACCACACACCCCCCACCACACACACACACACCCACACCCCACAAAACCACACACCCACACGCAAAAACACACACACCCACACACCACCACACACCCCACACAACACACACACACAAACCACGACCAAAAGCCCCCCGGTTTTCACCCACCACACAAAACACACAACCCAAAACACACACACAACACACACGCACAACACACAACACATCACCACGTACCACACTACACCACCACACCACGCACGCACACACACACACACCACCAACACACACCACCACACACACCACCACACACACCCCACTAACTTCCTCTTCTCTCTCCCACAACCCCCACACACACCACATACCTAATCTCTCTCTCTCTCTCTCACACACCACCACACACACACAAAATCTCTCTCTCTCTCTCTCTCACACACCACACACACACACCACACACACACACCACACACCCACACCACACCACACCACACCCACACACACCCACACCCGCAACACACAAAAAATATATATATATTATATATATATTTATATATATATATAAATATATATTATTTAATAAATTTTATATATATAAAATATTTTATTTTAAAATTATATATATTAATGTATATATAATATACATAAAACAAAAATAATATTATTACCTCACATACACACGCACATAGACACATTTTAAAAACAAAAATTTAATATCATTTTCAATTAAACCAACATACAACAAACCCCACACACACACCCACACAACCCCCCACACCACCACACACACACACACAAACAAAACATAACACAACCCAAAACAACCCCCACACATATTTGTATACATGCACAACACCACACACACAGCACCACACACACACCCACACCCCCACCACACAACCACACAACACACACACACACACACACATACCCCCACAACACACCACGTACACACAAGCCCGCGCGGTACACCACACACACCCACACATGCACGCCGCACACACATACCCACCACACACGCACGCACGCACACCACACACACACTACTCTCTCTCTCTCTCTCCAAAACACACACACACACACACAAAAACACACACACACACACACACACACACACAAAACACACAAAACAAACCACACACACAAACACACACAAACCCACACCACACACACACAAACACACCCACCACACACACACCACACACAACACACACACACACACACACACACACACACCACACACACACACACAACCCCCACACACACACACCCAAAACACCACACCCACACACACACACCCCCCCACACACCACTCACACCACACACACACACACTCACACTCACACACACACACACACACCACACACACACCCCCAACAAATTTATAAATATAATATATATATAATATAATATTTTTAAATTATATTCCAGACACACTCACCACACACACACACACACACCACACAACACACACACACACACACACACACACACACACCACACACACACCACAACAACATACACTACACATACCAATCATACACAACACATCCCACACTATATCCACACATACTACCACAAAACCACCACAAAACCACACACACACCCACACCACACACACCCACACACACACCACAACCCACACCAACACCCATATATAATATAAAAATTTTAATATTTATATATTATTATAAAAATTTTAAAATATTTTAAAAATATATATATTGTGGTGTGTGTGGTGGTATACCACACACACACCCCAACACACACACACACACACAATATATATATTATATTTTATAATATATATTTTATATAAATTATTATATATATTATTATTGTGTGTGTGGTATATATAATATAGTGATTATTATTATACCATTTCCCTAAACCGGATAAATAGAGAGAATATTACGTAATACCGCACTCTCCGGGGAAAAAAAGGGGGCCCCTACCACGTACCACTCCAAGAGCACAAAACATGAAAACTAAAATTTTATCATGTTTGTGACCAGGGCGGCTCAGACATAACCTCCCTTTAAAAGGAAGGATTTTAATATTATATATAATATTATATATATAAATAATAATTTATAATTATATATATATAAACGATCCACACTCACTCACCCACAAAACCAAAACACACCACACACCCACACCACACAACACACACAAAACACACCACAACAAACCCCACCACACACACACCACACACAACCCACCAACAACACCCACCACACCACAACACACTACCACCACGCCCGCGCGCGTACACACCCACACACACACATACACACACACAAACACACAACACACACCACACACCACCCACACCCACATGCCGCACGTAACAACATCCCACACCCACACGCACGCACGCACAACACACAACCAACACACACACACACACACACACCACCACACACACACACCACACACACACACACACACACACCCACCACAAACTCTCTCTCCTCTTCTCACCCACACACACACACATACACAAACTCTCTCTCTCTCCTTCTCACACACACAACCACAACACACACACCTAACTCCTCTCTCTCTCTCTCTCCCCAAACACACCACAACACACACACACACCACACACACACCACAACACCACCACACAAACCACACACACGCACCCACAACCCCAAAAAAATTATATTATAAAAATATAAATTATAATATATTTATATTATATATATATGAAATTTATATTATACATATACACACAATATGTGTATATAATACCCACATACACCCCACTGACCATATATACATAATTTTATTCTTCAAAATTAAACACCATACTAAAAACCACCACACACACACAAAACCACACCAACACCACACACACACCACACACACACAAAATACACACCAAAAACACCACACCCACTTTTTTGCTACTGCACCACACAAACCCCAACACCATACCACACCACCCACACACACACACACGTACACACACACACACACGTAACACACCGCCCGGCGCGACACACAACACACACACACAGCACGCACGCACACACAACACACACACCCCAACGCAGCACGCACAACCCCCACCCCACACTCTCTCTCTCCTCCTCACACACACACCCACACCCACACACCACCCCCAAACACACAACACAAACCACACACACCACACCAACACACACACCAACACCCACAACACATCACACAACAACCCCCAAACCACACCAAAACCCAAAAACCAAACAAAATACAACATAGACACACACACAAACACAAACACATACCCCCAAACACCGCCACGCCCATTCCCCAAAACCTCGAAACATGTTTACCTTGCTACTTAACGTTTCGTGCGCGTCACGGTTTTTTTTCAAAAACACTCGCCCCATGAGTTGTCGTTCGGATCGTTCCACCATGTTTCCGAAGGGCGCTGACCCCAATATGAAGACTTCGGGGCCCAGGGGGAGGGCGACTGTGGGCGCTTTCCCTTTTTTTTTCGTCCCCCCGCGGGCGATTTGCCTCCCTTTACGGGGGGAGACCCCCACCGAAAATGATCGTCGCCAGGGGAAATAGGGCTGCCAAACGCTGACGAAATAAATGAAGATTTTGTTACGGGAGCTCGGGCCCTTCATCAAAAATTTTTGAACCCTGGTGGCGATAGAGACGTGCAATGGTCTTAAAAAAAAAAATTCAGTGCGCGTCCCGCCTGCGTGGGTAAACTGGAGTTGCGAAGCGAAACTAGAGCTGTGAAATAAGTTTCAAAATTGCTCAAAAGGTGGCGCCATAAATTGCGTTCGCTCAGTGCTACTTCAGCCTTAAGTTAAACTGGGGGGGCCCGACAGCAATTTTTCCTGAACAGCATGTATTCGAATTGCTCGGTTCCAGGAAGGAAAATTTGGGGAGGGAATTTTTTGAGCCACAATCTCGAAATTTTAGAACGAAGGGTTAACAGCAAAAATGCTTTGCGGTATTTTTTAAAAAAAAAGGGGAAAAAAGGTGAATACATCTAAAAATCCAAATCCAAAGACGCAGCTCAAAATTCTGAATAAAATAAATCGACCTGGAATTACGCAAAGCGCGGCGCACACGCTGCGGGGCGACTCGAGACCGGGGAACTTTAAAAGGCCCACTGGTGAAGCTCGGAGAGAAAAAAAGGAAAAAGCAAAAGGATCAAGAAAAAATATTAATTACTGATTTAAATTAGTTGGGGGATAGCAGATCAAAAATTTAAACCCCAAAAATGGAAGTGAACAAGCGTTGTTCTTTTTGTAGCGGGTCGGTTTCGAAGGGCGCTCATCGGGGATACCTTTTTCCCGGCTAAAGTAGCTCACAGCTGCGAGGACCCCGACGCCCCTTGCTTTTTAAACACCGGAAGGAATTTTTCTTAAAACGTACCCACAGTGCTTCGAGCCTATTACTAAAAATGGGCGCAATGAGTCCCTTAAAAATCATAAAAAATACTGGGAGAAAACAAAAAACCCAAGCGTTTTCGACCCGGGGAGGTCGAGCTTAGGTACGAAAACCGGGCAAGGACTGGGGGCTATGTGGCTTCGCAAGCAGGCCTCGCAAAGGGGCCCGCTGCGGACCGGTCGTGATCCCAATACCGCTGTCCCCGCCCCTCCCCACAAAAGGCAGTTTTAAAACCCCGCGTTCAAGAGAAGGGCGGTCGGGGCCTAAGGTCCCCTTTCGCGACCCCCTCTCCGCTTTTTCGTTTTTTCCCTCTATCTCATCAAAGTCCACAGAGGGCCTCGCCTATATGAGTTGGACTTATATACTGAAAAGACGGGATTTTTCAACGGCGGCTCAGACTACCTCCCGATAAAAAAAGATCATCTTTACCCCTTTAAAAAAAGTTGCAGACGCTAAGAAGATCGCATAAAGCGAGGGTTTGGGGTTTTTTGTGAAATTTTTTTTTTTCTTAGCTTTACCGTCCGTTATATATATCTGATCTCTGCCCCCATTCTACGGTCTCCATACTCTCTCAGCTCCTCGATTGTCTCGTCTTCATCCATTGATTATGGCTTTTGTCTCCCCCAAACCGGGTAAAAGAATGTGGGGGAAAAAATTGTTCCCCATGCAGTGGACCCCTTTTTCTTGTCTTTTAAAACATCGATTAAAAAAGTAAATATATATCGAACCCCCAGACATGCCTTGATACTCTTGAAGATGAAATTGATTTTCAGTACTGTTGATGTACTAAATACATTTCATCTTACAATGACATTCAAGGCATGTCTTTCCTCGGCTTTTTTTTTTTTAACCTTGAAGAATTCTCCCACCCTTTCCTCTTTCTTTTAGCTGCGTTTTTGTCTAGTCGGGTTAGTCTTTCTTTTTTTTTCGTTGTTTTTTGTGTAAAGTGTTAAAGGGTTTTTGTCGAGGGATGCTTTTTTTTTATTTAGTTTTTTACAACCCCCGCCACCCCCGTAAATATCTAAAACACATCATAAAGGGCTTAGGAACGTTTCGTCGGGCTTTTTTAAGAGTGCCCCCCCCCGAGGACCCTCTTGGGGGCCACTCGACCAAACCCTTCCGTCGAAGCGCGACTTCGTCTCGGTCACGACCAAGAGCCCCATTCTGACCCCCTTTGGTCCTTTCTAAACCCCATTCTGAGCCCCGCTCTCACCCCGCCTCATATTTAATATATATATATCATCATCAATAAGGGAATGCCACTTGATGTTGTCGCTCATTTTTTGCCTCTCTTGTTTCTATCACTACCCCTGTCAACAAGTTTTTTAAATACTTTATTTTCCATCACATGCCCAAAAAACTTTATTTCCCTTTTTTTAAAGATTTTTCAACGCCGTCTTTAAAATTTTTTTCCAGCACTTCATCATTCGTCTTCTTCTCTGTCCGCAATACCAGTACTCGTCTAAACCCCATTTCAAAATTTGATCTTTTTCTTGTCTATCTATTTCCCCCCAACCCCTCAACCCATATGATGCATTGGGAAAAACAATGATTCAAAAACCTCAGTTTTGTCCGTAAGGTTGCTTGGGTTTTTTCCAGTTTATTGAGAGAAACGTGGTTTTTTTTGGAAATGGTAATTCTTTTTTTTTACCCTTTTTATTTTTTTTATTGTTCTTGCCGGTTTACTTTGAATCTTCATGATTTAGTTTCTGCATTAAAAAAACAAGCCCCTTTTTTCGTTTTGCTTCTCAATTTTATCTAGTATTGTTGTATTTTCATGTATGCTGGAAATAAAACTTTATCGTCGGCGTCCTTAGATTGAAAATTTTGATCCTCCAACTCTACGTTCCTTCAATTCTCTAGACCCTCTCATAATTGTTTCGAATATATGTTAGGGGTGCGGAGCGAATGCACCCTTTCGCACTCCTTGTTTGACTTCGAACCATTCTGTTAACCTAAGGGGTTTCTTACAGTTGTTGTTTTTGGTCATAATTTTTTTAAAGTGCCCGCCCCTAAAAGGGACTTGCGATCATGGTTTTCCCCATGTTTTTCTTAAATTTAAGCGGGGGTTTTCCCCGTTCCCTTTCCCCCGGTGTTTATCGAGTCCCATCTCTATTTACCCGGGCTGGGGCCGGCACTGACTTGGGCGGCTTGCCCCCCGCGGGTAGTAGGCAAACGATTGAAGAATTTTCCCTTCCCAAGGGAAAAACCCGCCGGCCGTGACTCGACCCTTGACTCAGAGCCCTCGTGCCGTCTTTTCCTATTCTAACCCTCGGCCCCCCGGCCTCTGTTGGGCATATATGGCTTTTTTTAGTTGGTGATTGGGTTTTTCAAATTTCAATCGTCATGTTTTTCCGAGGATTCGTATCCAGTACAAAACTTTCAAAAAATCATGAAAAACGGTATGGTCTTTTGAGTTTTCTGTTTTTCTCTATGATCAATTTCAGATTTTAACTGGTTTTGGGACCTTTTCCGGGGAAAACCTGCTTTTTCGTCTGCAATTTTTTTCTCTTAATTCATTCTTTCAGCATAAAATTTTAAAAAAATTTTCTGCAGGCTTTTTAATCAATTTTCCTTTTTGTTGCATTGGAGGCTCACCTTTTTTAGTTTTTTTCCCGTCTTCTGGCCTCTTCTTTTTTTCCATATTTTTTTTCAAAAGTTTGTAGAAATTTCAACACTTTTGCCACTTCTTTTTTAATTCTGCTGTTATTTTTATCTTTCCCCGGCTCTTGTTATTTTTTTAATTCTTTTATGACTTTTTAAATTCGTCTAGCTGGCGGTGGTTTATCTTTGCTGTCATTTAGTCAATTAATTTGTTTTTGATCTTTTTTCTTTTTTTAGGTTGGAACAATTTGATTCCTCTACTTTGACTCTTTTCCCCACATAAAAAAATCCCTCTTCAGTTTTTATAGTGTCCATTTTATTTTTAAATTTTTGTGTGATTTTCGTACTCCTTGGTAAGTTCTTTTGTTTTCTTATTGAAGAATAGTTTTCAATTTTTTGTAATGTTTTTTAAATATTTTTTTTTATCTCGTCGCAATAAACTTTGAATTTTTATTTTTTTTTTTTGTAAATTCTTCTTCAAAGGATTGATACCCTTTGATTTTAGGCATCTTTTTTTCAATTTTACTTAGTGTTTTTTCAGTATCCGGGGGGAATTTGTCTTTTTCTTTTGGCGTAGTTTTTTAAGCAGGCGCTCAGCAAAAGTTTTTTTCCTTCTTCCCCCCAAATCATTTTGTTTTCATCTTTAATTTTGAGTACTTCAAAATTTTTTGACCTGAATTTTGTAATTGTTATCAAAAGTTTTGTAGTCGGCTTTTGAGGGGTGTTGGGTGCCCTCTTTTTTTTTTTTGGGCTTATTTGAAAGTGATAGTTTTATTGTGGCCGAATGGTTAACGTCGGGCTCGGACTGTCACGACGGCAATCTGAGTTCGGGTTCGAGTCGCCGGCCGGCGCTTTTTTTCCCTTGGGCAGGGGGGTTCACCTCGGTTGCCTGCCCAGCCGCTGGGGGGCCGAGGGAGCCCGGGCAGGCCGGGTTAAAAAAGAGAGGTGATCGATAAAAAAAAAAAAAAGAAAAAAAAAACCCGGGCGAAGCAATGGCAAACCACCCTCTAAATTGCTAAAAAAAAATCTGGAAGCCCTGATCGTCAAGGGCCCCGGTGGCCCAAGGTTAGAGCCTCGGACTCACACTGTCCGAGGCAAACTGAGTTCGGGTTTATCACCCCCCCGCCGCGTTTTTTCCCTTGGGCAAAAGGACTTCCCTTTTTGCCTACCTACCCCCTGGGTGGCCAAGCGCCCAAGCAAAATGCTGGGCCCAAGCCCGATAATAGAGGTTTTTCCTAAAAAAGGTTCACCGGATTCTCCGTGGAAAAGGGAAATGGGGACCCTACCACTCTCCCCCAAGAGCATCAAATGAAAACCCAAATTTTGATCATGCTGTGACCCGGGGCTCAAACATGAAACCCACCCTTAAAAAAGGGGAGTTGAGTTTGGTGGTCACTGTTGCAGTCGGCGCCAGGTCCCCGTCTTGGCATTATATATAATATATATTATAAATAAGAGATTGTTTCCTAAAAAAATACAAACGCATTCTCCCTGGGAAAAGGGAAATGGGGTTTCCCACCATCTCACCCCAAGACATCACAAAATGAAAAATACTTAAGTATCAGGGACCACGCGGCTCAGACATGAACCTACCGTTAAAAAAAGAGAGTTAGTAGTTGGGGGCACTGTTTCGTCGGCACCAGGTCCTGTTTGGGATTATTATATATCAAATCAAAAAACGGTATATAATTTTATATTATATATTATATTTATATATAATTTTTAATATAAAATGGAGGGGTCCCCATTCTTTTCCCCGAGAGTTTCCGGGGCACCTTTTTTTAGGTAACTTCTCCTATTTTTTCCGGGCTTGGGGCCAGCACTGACTTGGCTGGGGTTGGACACCAGGGCTAGGGGAGGCAACGGGTGATTTCCCTTTCCCAAGGGAAACAAAACGGCGGTCGGTGACTCGAACCCCCAAATCAGATTGCCGCGTGACAGTCTTGGTCCGACGCTTAAACCCTTTTGGCTACCAAGGGCCTTTACGTCATGGGGTACCATGATTTTTTTTGGCATTTAGAGCGGGGTTTTGCCTTGCCCTTCCCCCCGGTGTTTTTTTTGTTTTTTTTTTTTTTTCTTTTTCTTCCTCACCATTTTATTCACCCCGGGACTGACTTGGGCTGACTTTTGGGCCCCCAGTGCTAGTAGGCAATCGAGGTGAAATTCCTTGCCAGGGGAAAAAAACGCGGCGGGCGGTGTCGAACCCTCGAACTCATTCCGTCGTACGTCTTGGTCCGACCTTAACCATTCGGCCACCGCGGCCCATATTTTTATATATATTATAAAATATATATCTTTTTATATAATATATAAAAATATTATTATATTATATATATAAAAGGACGGAGGCTGATTCTTGGGGACGGCGCGCCCAGCGTCGGGTCATTGTAACCCGAAGTGCGTCCTCCCTCGGCCATTTTTTGTCACCTTTGGGGGTCGGCATCAGCGTCAATTTACCATTAAATACCCCCCGAGCTGATAAATAAAGCCCAAGATGTCTACCTTCCCGAATGAGGTAAAGAAAACACTGTGGACTAGGAGACTCTGGAAATATATAGAACAAAAAGTTTCTCCACAAGGCCACTCAAAAAGGCTAGGCAGTCCCATACGGTTGGTATACGGGATCAGGGTTAAAATTTTACGAAGAGGGGCCTTTTTCCTATCATGTTTAAAAAAAGGGGGTTTTTCAGCAAAATGGTTTTTCAAAAGGATATATTTTTTAGGGGGGGGAGAAAGGGGGGCTCAAAACCCCAAAATTTTTAAACCACATGTTTAGCAAACGTTTTAGTGGAAAATCGGGACGTCGACGATCGAATTGATGTTTCATTCCGGCCTGCTTCAGGTGTTTTTATCCTCCCAATGGTCTGTTTGTGGAACCCGAACTTTTGGGGAACTTTGAAACCATTTTGTTCGGGGTTTGTATGGAAAATTTCTCGGGCAAATCAATTCGATTCTACAGTTTGGGGTTTCCCGGGCTACGACGGTCCGTGCGATTTATATATTGATTACACTTGCGTTTTAAAGGCTTGAGGTAAAAATTTTTTTCTCACTTGAGGGTTTTAAGCCGTTTTATCCGGGGTATGTTGTCACGCGGAAAATTTTATGGCTTTAAAGGACGATTGCAAATGTGGATTATTCCACATGGGTTCCCTGTTTCTGCGCAAATTTCAATTGGGGGTTGAACTCGTTGAAATTTCCCATCTTCTTCTCACATGGCCTAACCTCTTTTTGTGTTTTTTTTTATTTTTCACAGGGATTGTAGAGATACCGGAGGTAAAATTTTTTACGATTTCGAAAAATGTTAAAAAACTGGGAGAAAGCCCCAAGGGCAAGCGCGCAGAATCTCTTTCTCTACAGAACACCCACTTTCATGGAAACAGCAGTCATCTTCCCATGCCACTTTTTCAAATAGAAACCCAAATTTTCGGCATAACTAATTCTTATTTCCCCCTTGTCCTCCCTTTGTTCCCTTTTTTTTGAAAATTATTTCTGGGGCCATCACCAAAAACATTAAAAACTGAGATTCTTTTAAAGGAAATTCAGCCGCGCTCATTTTTTACTTTTTCTCTGTCGCCTATTGGGTATGGGCCCCATAAAACCCCCGGGGAATCTCCAGAAAAATTCGGGGCTCATTTTCGGAATTATAGACTTTTTCCAAAAAAAAGAACCTGGCTGAACTTTTGACTGTAAGCCAATGTGGGGTCATTTTTTTTTTTATTATTGTCTAATTGCCTGGGTGTTTTTGTCGGCAGGAGGGAGAAACATAGATATTTGGAAAAGCGTGAGGAAAAAGAAAAGAAAAGTTTGAGGACTAGAAAAAACCCTCTTAGTCAAGAAAACAAACTGACTCTGTGGTGGCGCAGGGAAGGGTAAAAGGATAAAGCTAAAAAGATATATATTGTGTATTAAAGTAAAACAAAAAATTTAAATAAGGGCGAAAACAAAAATTAAAAGGTATTCCTGCAGTGCGTTCCCCCCCCCCCCATCTCCCTTTGAGCGCTACCCCGTGTTCCTTGGGAGTTACCTCGGGCCACCCTTTTTTTCCCTAGGCCCGGGGGGAACCTCTCTGCGGCTGCTGTTTTTTTTTTTTTTTTACGGGTTTGGTAAAATTTCTTGGGTTTGGGGTTGGGGGAAGATTACATTTATATATATGCATAGGGATATTTTTTGTTTCTCGTGTTGTGGTTTTTTTTTGGTGAGGAAAATAATAAAATTGTGATCAGAGTTTTCGTTTTTTTTTTTTAAATATTTGACAAATATGATTAAAAAGGGAAAAAAACTTAATACACTTATTATAAATGGCTTACAAAACAAAATGAAAGCCTTATAATTCTTCTTTTTACGGTATTTTGTCTGAGCCGCCGTGGTCACAGCATTACTTAAAGTAGTTTTTATGTTGGAGCTCTTGGTGATACGTGGTAGGGTCCCAGTTCCTTTCCCCGGAGATGCCGGTGTTCCTTTTTTCCTTTTTAAAAAAAGGGAAAACTTTATAACATATTATACTTTAAAGCAGGGTTGTTGTTACGTGTGTGTGTGTGTGTGTGTGTTGGGGTGTGTGTGTGTGTGTGTTTGTGTGTGTGTTTCGTGTGTGTGTGTATAGGGTTTGGGAAAAAAAAGAGAGAGAGAGTGAGAGAGAGAGATAGAGAGAGAGGGGAAAAGGAAAAGAGGAGATGAGAGGGGAAGGGGAGAGGGGAGAGAGGGGAGAGAGAGAGAGAGAGAAGGAGTGAGGAAGAGAGAGAGACTGAGAGGAGGAGAGAGAGAGGGAGAAGAGAGAGAGAGAAGAGAGAGAGAGAGAGAAAGCGAAGGAGAGAGAGAGAGGAGGAGAAAAAGCAAGAAAGCGAAGAGAGAGAGAGAGAGAGAGAGAGAGAGAGCGAGAGCGAGAGCGAGAGAGAGTTTTTTTCTTTCTTTCATTATTAAACCCAAAAATACATTAGTGTTATACACGAGAACACATACACGCCACAGGCAAATATACAATTCATTTTTATATGGTAGATATACCCGAAAGGTACAAAACATTTGTATATACACATCCCATCATTTATACATAATAAGGCCGCGGTGGCCGAGTGGTTAGAGCATCGGACTGGCACGACGGCAATAGGAGTTCGAGGGGTCGAGTCACCACCGCGCGTTGTTCCTTGTGCAAGGAACTTCACCTCGATGCCTACCTAGCCACGGGGTGGCAACCCACCCCAAGTCAGTGCTGGTCCCAACCCCGGATGAAATAGGGGACAATGATTACCAAAAAAGGTAACACCGCCACTCTCCGTGGAAAGGAACTGGGGATCCTACCACGTACTCACTCCAAGAGCATCATAACATGAAAACTACAATAAGTATCAGCTGTGACCACGGCGGCTCAAACATGAACCTACCGTTTAAAAAAGAAAGAAAGAAAGAAAAAAAAAAAAAAAAAAACATACACATACACACATGAAGCTGACCCGGAGTCGCAGCGTAGGCGGGGCGGATGCGGGCGTGGCGTGGGCGTGGCGTGGGCGGGCTCTTCAGTCGAACCAGAGGCTCAGCAACTCCTTGAGTGGCTTTCCGTCTGGGCGCCTGCGGTGGGCGGCAAGCTGGGAGGCCAAGGCGGGCGTTGAGCCGAGGACCTTCCTCATTAGTTCCAGCAGCGCCCACTTGCCGGTGCTCTTGGTGGGCACGTTCTTGCGCAGGAGCCTGGCGGCCCGGCGACAACTCGTCCCAGCAGCTTCCCAGGGGCGTGGGCCCCCACAAACACTCCCAGGACCACGGGTGCGTCCTGCCCCGTCCAGAAAGAACTGCTCCTCCCTCGGCCCCTTCTTCGCGGGAGCCTTCTGCAGGTACTGCGCGTAGTGCTCCCCGACTACGCCCTTTCCACTTTGCAGCTCATTCGCGAGCTGCCCTTCGGGCCCGGGGACCTGGCCTCCGTCGGCGCTGGCAAAGCGATCATGTACTGCGTCGCGTCCACCACCACGAAACCGTTTTTCCACGGGGCGGCTGGGGGGGGTGACTGCAGGGTGACTGCGGTCCTCGAAAGGCGGCTTGCCTTCGCTCCCTTTGCATACTGCTGCTGCTAGGAAACCTTTCTGAGATTTTCTGGGGGTACTCGGACTTTGTAAAGAGGTTTAAGGGGGAAGGGGGG
>NW_023664376.1:0-5000 GCF_015228065.2 Penaeus monodon
GTGATGGCCGGGTGTTGCTTTTCCTAAAAATGGCGGTTTGCTTGCGTTGCGGAGCATCTACGTTTGACTCACCTGTCTGGAACGCCGAGCAGTGAGCCCTGGATGGAGGCGTACCATGATAGGCAGTATGAGTCGAATACATGAGTCGGCACCGTGACCTTTTGCACACAGTTGAAACACTGATCCCTGTCCGGTGCCAGTTTGTGACACAGGGTTGTTATGTCTGGGAACATGAGGTGAGTTAGATGACGGGGGAAAATGAGTCTTATGTCCCGTATTATATTTGTGAGGGGTGTTGTGTTTGGACTGTTGTGGTCTCGTGTCATTGTTGTGGAACCGCGGGTTAGGGTTGCGTTGTGGTTTGTCGTTTGGTTGTTTGTTTTTGTTTTTGGTGTGTTCGCCTTAGTAGTGTGAATGCCTGCATTGACCGATACAGTGGGATCCTTCTCTCTGATTGACTTGGCAAATTCGCCGGGTAACTAAAGTAAATCGGTATCCTCACAAGGTTCCCAAACTTGCTCTTGTACAGAAGTAGGTAACAAAGCAACTAGGATAGATTTCACCATATACGTCAAGGAGGAGACGTGATGTTCGTTGAACAAGGATTTAATGTGGGAGTCACGGTTGTGACTCCATTTTGAAACTTGACCCCGAAGCTGATTGATAAAATATCGAATGTCTTCTGACAAAGAAGCAGGCTTTAAATGAATTAAGTCTCGCAAACTGAATATGATGACTTACATCTAAGGATTTGAACGAAGATCTAAAAATATCTTTGAAATAACTCCAACTGCGCAAATCGGATGGCAATGTCTTGAAGGCATTAATCGCGTTTCGTACTTTTGCTGAGGTCAACTCTAAACGTGTTTCAGCCGCGTTTACGCATTTATTGCCAAAGAAGGGTCATCTCTAGACATTCCACCTTGAATAATCATAGATTCAACATTTTCCAAGAAATCTTCAACCGGAATGGACGAGCCATCAAATTTCTGTACGATATTGAATGTCTGATGGGGTTGAAACATCATGTTTGAGAAAGGGGGTTGGGAAGGGGTCAGGATTGAGGGGGGGTCAGTGGTGGAATTAGCAGTATATATATGATACATTGATAGATATAAATAAATACATACATACATACACTCCCATATTTATATAGATACATAGATTCGTAGATAAATAGATAGGTAGATATTTATTCATACATATGTATGTGTGTGTATATGTACAGTGTGTGTATATATGTATGTATGTATAATTTATATATCCAGTTATATAATTGGCTATCTACCTACCTTCCTACCTACACTTCTATCTACTTACCTACGTATCTACCTATCTAGTTATCTACTACCTACCTACGTACCTACCTACGTATCTGTCTATCTATCAACCTACCCATCTTTCTTGCTAGTCAGCCTTCTCACCGGCCCATCTATCTATTTGTGTATCTACCTGCCTAGTATCTTGGTTAGGTTAAGTTACGTTAGGTTTCATTGCGTTTTGTTATATTACGTTAGGATAGATTTGAATAGGTTAAATTTGGTTAGGTTACGTTTCGTTACGTATAGTTAGGTTAGGTTCGGTTAGTTTTAATAAGTTAGGTAGTTGGCCTTGTTTAGGTTAGATGACGTTTAGGTGGATAGATTATGTTATTTATGTTAGCATAGGTTTCGTTGGTTTAGGATACGTTACGTTAGTTAAGGTTATATTAAGTTTAGTTAGGTTAGATTTGGTTAGGCTAGGTTAGGTTTAGTTATCTTCGGTTGTATTAGATTAGAATAGGTTTAGGTATTTTGTCCTGTTATGTTATGTTGGATTAGGTTTTAATAGATTAGGTTTATTTATGTTATGTTCCGTTATATCATGTTAGTTTAGGGATTGTTAGGTTAGGTTTCGTTAAGTTAATTTATTTAGATTAGAGAAGGTTTAGTTACGTTATGTTGTGTTATGTTAGATTAGGTTTCGTTAGGTTAGATTTATCTTATTAGGTTAGTATGGATTAGGTTAGGTTTAGTTATATTAGGGTATAGTAGGGTTTGGTTTGGTTAGGTTAGTTTAAGTTAAGATGGGTTAAGTTTAGTTTCCTTAGATAAGCTTAAGTTAAATTCGATTTAGTTTAGTTAGGGTATGATAGATTGTTACGCTAGAATATTTTACCTTTACTTCAGATAGCTTAGGTTAGTTTTGGGCTAGTTTTGCTTAGATTTAGTTCGTTTCGGTGAGATTAGGTTTAGTTAGGCAAGGTTAGGTTAGATTATTTTAGGCTTATCAGGTTAGGGTTAGTTATATACTTAAATAGGTTAAGTTAGGTTAGGTTAACTTTAATTAATTTAGGTTAAGTTAGAATAGTTTAGGTTTAGTTATTTATGTTTTTAGGTTGGGTTAGATTGTGTTTAGTTAGGATAGGTTAGGTATCGGTTAGGTTAGATTAAGGTAAATTAGGTTTAGTTTTGGTAAGGTACTTAACATAATTAAACCTAACGTAACTATACCTAATTTAACCAAATCTAATTTGCTCTAACTAAACTTAATCTAAATTAAATAACCTAAAATAAAAAAAAAACGAACTAAGCCTAACCTAACCTAAACTAATCCAACTTAACCTAACTACACCCAATCGAACCTAAAAACATAATTAAATGTGCTTCTGTGCGTGCGTGTATAATATGTATATATATATTTTTTTTCTATGGTTATATATATATGTATGTGTATATGTATATATATATATATATATAAATATATATATATATGTGTGTGTGTGTGTGTGTGTGTGTGTGTGTGTGTGTGTGTGTGTGTGTAATATGTATATATATCCATACTATATAATAATTATATATATATATAGATATATATATTAGATATTATATATTATATATATATATATATATAATATATATATAATTATATCTATATATATATATATATATATGTATATATATATAATATATTATATATATATATTAAAGATGTTAATTATTTTACCCTATATATAAAATAACAATATATAAACATATTTTTTAAAATTTTAATTTTATAAAATAATATATATATAATATATATATAATATATATATATCACACACACACACCCCACACCCCACCCCACACACACACCAAAAAAATATTATAATTTATATATATGTATATATATATAAAAATAATATATAAATTAAAATATATATATATATATTTTAAATTTTATTAATGAAATATAAAATTTTATATTATATATATAAATATTAAAACACATATCAAATACTATCCCACATACCCCAAAACATTTATCATTTTTATCATTATCATCATTACCATCATCATTTTTCATTATTTTTTCAATTTTTTTATCATCATTATTGCAATTAAACATTATTATTTGGAAAAAATTGCAGTAAAATATACATTTTTACAACTATACTAAACAGTAAAAATAATGATAGTAAAAAAAAAAAATAAAATTAAAAAAATTTAAAAACGCTTTTTTAATTTTTATTTTTTATCATTTTTTAAAAATTATTTGTTATTTCTGTAATTATTCGTTATAAAAATTTTTTTTACAATTATACTACTAGTAAAAAAAAAATAAAGATAATAAAAACAATAAAAATTGAAAAAATTTTTATAACGATTAGTATTTACATCATAACCCTTTTTTTATTATTATTGTTATTTTTCAGTTTAAATATTTTTTTGGGAATAATACTAAAATTAAAAATATTCTACCTAATACTTAAAACTACTATTACTACTACTTTCTAATAAAAAAAATAATAAAATATTGTTAATTTAATTTAAAAAAATAATTTAATAATAATAATGATAATAATAATAATAATGGTAATAATAATGATAATATTTAAAAATATTAAAATCATCAAATGTTTTCCAAATTTTCCCTTTTTTCTCACTTTTTTCATCATTATTGTCCCTGATTTATAGAATTCGGTAATTATTATCATATTACCCTAAAATTGCCCAAAACATCAAAAAATGGGAAAAAAAAGCATTTTTTGGGAATTTTCTCCAAATCTGTATTTTTGCTAGATTTTGCCGCTTTTTCGACCCTTTGGGATTTTTTTTTTTTTACCCTTTTTTTTTATATATGGACAATTTCCTTTTATTAAAAATCATTATTAAATTTTGATTTTCATCTTATTCTCGTTAAATCCCTCGTTTTCTCATCATTAAACATCATTTTTGCAATTTTTTATAAACATTATTGCAATTTTTTAAACATCATTATTGCAATTTTTATAATTTTTTATTGCAATTATTGCCAAATTATAATATTTTTTTCTACAAATTACTAATAAAACCCACAAAAGCAAAGTTCCCCTAAGAATAATAATAAAAATAATGGGGTTTTTTTTTAAAAATTATTTATATCATTATTTTTAATTTAAAATCGTTATTACTAATTTTACTGTTATAATATTTTTTTTACAAATTTTAAAACTATAAAAAAATAATAAAGTTTTAATGACAATAAAATTTTTAATACAATTTATAACCCATTAAATATTTTATTATCATACTTTTTATTTTTATATTGTTAAATTTTTACAGTTATTTAAAATTTTTTTTTGGCCTAATAATAATAATAAAACAATAAAAATAAAAATTATAATAACAATAATTAATAATAATAATAATAATAATAATAATAAAAATAAAAATAATAATAAAAATAATGTAATAATAATAATAAACAATAATAATAATAATAATAAAAAATAATAATATTTAAAAATAATGATGAAAAATAATGATAATAGTAAAATATTAATAATAATTTAAATGTTTTCCAAAAAATTTTTTATTCTCCCTTTTATAACATTTTTGTCATGATTAATAGGGAAATTTTGGTAATTTTTATCACTATTTCCCCAATTTTTTCCCCAAAAACAACAAATGAATGGAAAAAGGGCATTTTTTGGGGGAAACCCCCTTTAAAAGGGATATTTTTGCTAGATTTTTTCCCTTTTTTTGGGGGTTTTGGGG
>NW_023664376.1:7500-10000 GCF_015228065.2 Penaeus monodon
ATATATTATATAAAATATATATAATTATATTATATATATATGTATACCATATATATTCTGTGTGGTGTGTGTTTGTGTGTTGTATGTGTAATTGTTTTTCTGTATATTAATATATATATATATATATATATTATTTTTATATATTATATTTATATTTAAATATTTTATATATATTATATATATATATATATATATTATATTATAATATTTTTTATATCATCACCCTCTCAAGGGCAAACACCGACGGGGGGCAGGGCCGCATCCCCCTTCGTTCCAGCCACGGGGATCCATTGAGGCGAGTCTCCAGGCACCAGGGCCCACCCTTAATTCCTCGCGACGGTCTCGTCGAGTCCCCACCATGATCTCCTGGGTCCCCCACAGTTCCCCACCCGGGTTGTCTCCAGAGAAACCTGGTGGGCGGGGGTGCCCACGGGGAAAAGATAGGTGCCCGATAGCCTGGTTGGGCGTCCAGTTATGCAATAACAGGCCCCCATCCCCACCCTCACGGTTAACCGCGGTTGGACACCGGTCCGTAAGCGTACCCCATGACCAGCAAGGGACTTGTTCAAAAGGCATCAAGGGGGAACCCCAAAAGACCGGGGATGCGCCCAGTTTCGCTTCCATAGAGCAAAACTGGCAGTTAAAGGGCCTTGAAGACACGCCCTTGGCCTTCTGTAGTACCGACCCCCAATGCTCTTTTTGTCGAGTTCATGGCCCTTTTGCCGGGGGCCAATCCGTTACTGACTTCCGGTCTGAAAACCCAGAGATAGGACTACGCTACCAAAGGTATGTAAAACTTTCTTAATTCAACGTCCTCCCGCGCAGGATCGACTAAACGGGTTCCCCTACGGCCCCCAAAAGCCCTAATTTTTGGTTTTGGGACCAGGACGTCTGGGCCCCTGGGGGTTTCGCCTCATTGCAAATGCATCAAAGCCTCCCAAGTGACCCCAAGGCCGATAGGATGGAAAACACGTGGCAAAGTAAAGGGTAGAGATTTTAAAAATTTTCCCTATGTTGCTCCACACTGCCTTTGGCTAGTAGCTCTGCCCATTTCCGCCCATCAGTGTTGAAAAATGTTGTGCAAGGGCCGCCTTGCCTACCCCGAATTAAAAGGAAGAAGTTTTGACATACCCCCCCAACTTTACGCACTTCGTACCAGTAAGGGTTGCTTCAGGGTCCCATATGGTTTTGGAAAAAAAAAAAAAAAAAAAAAAATATATATGTTTGTGGGTGTTGTGTGTGTGTGTGTGTGTGTGTGTGTGTGTGTCTGTGTGTGTTTTTATGTGTGTCTGTGTGTGTATATATTATTTTATTAAAAATATATTTTAATATAATATAATACATAATAAACCCCGCACAAACCACCACACACACACACAACACCAAAACCCAAAACAAAATAATTATATATATTATTATATATTTATATAATACATATATGTATATATGAGTATTATAATTTTATATGAAATAATATATATATATTATTTATATATATATATTATATAAAATTTTAATATAAATAATATATGGTGTGTTGTGTGTGTGTGTATGTATTATATATATTTTTTATAATTTTATTATATATATATATATATATATATTATATATAATTATATTTTAATATATTCCCCCACACACGCAAACACCACACACACACAAAACCCCACACCACACAACACATATATATATATATAATAATTATTATATAAATATTATAAAACACACACATAAACACCACACGCACACACACACATAAACACACCAAAACACACACTATAAACGGTGGCCGATGGGTTAAACATCGGCTGTCCGACGGCGATTTGAGTCGATGGGTTTGATCAAAAGGGCCGGGGCGTTGTTCCCTTGGGAGAACTTCACCTCGATTGCCTGGGCCGCTTCCGGGTAAAACCCCTAGCCGGGGAAATAGAGATAGTGACTCGATAAAAAAACCGGGCGGGAAAGGGCCCGGGAAAAACCATGCTCAAAATTCCAAGAAATCATGAAAAACCCCTGATCGCCAACGTCCTTGTAGGATAAGGCCTAAGGCTTTCACACACACAGTGGTTTTGAGCATCGACCCAAAACCGGGACGACGGCAACTAGTTCGAGGGTTCGGTCACCACCCGGAACGTTCTTCCCTTTTGGGGAAGGAACTTCACCCCGTTACTTACCTATCCCCAGGTGGCCAAGCCACCCAAAAGTCAGTGTGGGCGAAACCCGGGTAAATAGAGGAAGATTACCTAAAAAGGGGAAAAACCGGGACTCTCCGGGAAAAGAACGGGGGACCGTACCAGTACTCACTCTAAGGCAAATTCACAACATGAAAAACTACCCTTAAGTATCTCTGTGACCACGGGGGTCAAACATGAAAATACAAAAAAAAAAAAAAAAAAAAAAAAAAAAAAAAAAAAAAAAAAAAAATATATATAATAATTTTAAAAATAATTTTTATATATATATATAATATTTGTTTGTGGTGTGTTTGTGTGTTTGTGTT
>NW_023664377.1:2500-10000 GCF_015228065.2 Penaeus monodon
TTTTTTACTAGTATATAATTGTAAAAATAATTATTAAACGGTAATAATCCAGGAATAACGATATTAATTAAAATAATGATATAAATAATTATTATAAAAACGTCATTATGTTATATATTCTCTTATTATGACTAATTGCTATTGTAGTTTCTTATAGTATAGTTGTAGAAATATATATTGTAACTGCAATAATTGCAATAACAATATAATAATTGCAATAATCATGATAGAATTGCAATAATGATGATAATAATTGCATAATGATGATAATGATGATTATAAACGATGATATTAACGAGAATAAGATGATAATCAAATAATTAAGATTTATAATAACAGGAATTGTGTCCATATAATAAAAAGGGTAAAAGAAAAAAGATCCCAAATGTCGAAAAAAGCTGCAAAATCTAGCGAAAATACAGACTTTTGCGAGTATACTCAAAATGACGTTTTTTCCATTAATTTGATGATTTTGGCAATTATTAGGGTAATATGATAAATAAATTAACAGACGTCTATTAATCATGACAATAATGATGAAAAATAGTGAGAATAAAGAGGAATTTGGATAACATTTGATGATATTAATATTATTACTATTATCATATTATTATCATATTATTATTATTATCATTATTATTATTAATAATTATTATTATTATTATTAAATATTATTAGTATTATATTTATTATTAGTAGTAGTAGTAATAGTAGTATTAGTAGTAGTAGTAGTAGTACTTTAATTATTAGTATTATTACCAAAAAATATATCATAACTGTAATAATAACAATAATAATAATAAGTATGATGATAATAATACTAATCGTTATAACATTGTATCAATATTTTTATGTTATTATTATCATATCATATTTTTACCAGTAGTAAATTGTTAAAAAATATTATAATAACAGTAATAATTACAGTAATAACGGATATTAATTAAAATAATGAGATAAATAATAATTATAAAAGCGGTATTATTGTTAGTATATTGTTTATTTACTATCATTATTGTAGGTTATTAGATGAGTTGTAAAAAATGTATATTATTACTGCAATATTTGTCATAATAATGGATTAATTGCAATAATGATGATAATAATTGCAATAATTAAAGATAATGATGATGGTAATGATGATAATATTAATAATGATGATGTTTAGTGTGTTGTTGTATATGTATTTGTATATGTGGCTATATTATATACTATATATATATATATATCGACATATATAATATATATATATATATATATATAATATATATATATGTATATATATATGTATACTATATAATATTTGTGTGCTTGTGTGTCTGTGTGTGTGTGTGTATAATATGTATATATGTTTGTATGTATTTATAATAGAGATAGAGATATGATTATAATATAGATATATAGATAGAGATATATGATATAGTAGAATAGAATGTATATATATATATGAGAATTTAGAGATATAGGGAGCTATATACATATAGATGTATATATATATGATATGATAGATAGAGAGAAGAATAGAGATAGGTAATAGTAGAATGACGATATAGAGTATATAACCATACATATGTATAGATATAGATATAATAGGACGATAGACTAGATACTATAGATGAGCAAGATTAGAGATAGAGTACATATAATAATAAGAAGATGAGATATATATAGATAATAGAGATGGATGTATAAGATGATATACAGATGACACACCACACACAAAACACACACACACACACACACACACACAACATATAATATATATATATATATATTATTATATATATATATATATATATATATATCTACATATATACCATACATATATATATAACCATAATAAAAATATATATATATATACAGATTATACACGCACGCACAGAATCACATTTAATTATGTTTTTAGGTTTCGATTGGGTGTAGTAGGTTAAGTTGGAATTAGGGAGGGTTAGGTTTAGGCTTAGTTCGTTTTTTTTTTATTTTAGGTTATTTAATTAGATTAAGTTTCGTTAGAGCAAATTAGGATTTGGTTAAATTAGGTATAGTTTACGTTAGGTTTAATATGTTTAAGTACCTTACAAAACTAAACCCTAAGTTACCTTAATCTAACCTAACCGATACCTAAACCTATCCTAACTAAACACAATCTAACCACCTAAAAACATAAAATACTAACCAAACTCATCTAACTTGAACCTACTAAGTAAAGTTAACCTAACCTAACCTAAACCTAGTTAAGTATATAAACTAACCCAACTGATAAGCCTAAATAATCTACTAGCTTCGACCTAACTAAACCTAATCTCACCGAAACGAAAACAAAATCTAAGCAAACTAGCCCAAACTAACCTTAAGCTATCTGAAGGTAAGGTAAATATTCAGCGTAACAATCTATCATACCCTAACTAAACCAACGAATTTAACTTAAGCTTATCTTAAGGAAACTAAAAACTAACCCATCGTAACTAAACTAACCTAACCAACCAAAACCTAATATACCCTAACTATAACTAAACCTAACCTAATCCATACAACCTAATACGATTAAATCTACCTCCCCCTCCCCCGAAACCTAATCTAAACTAACACCACATAACGTAAACTAACTTTTAAATCTAAATAAATAAACTTAACGAAACCAAACCTAACAATCCCTAAAACTAACATAATATAACGGAACATAACATAAATCAAACCTAATCTATTAAAACATATCCAACATAACATTAACAGGACAAAATACCTACAAAACCTATTCTAATAATACAACCGAAAGCTAACTAAACCTACCTAGCCTAAACCAAATCTAACCTAACTTAAACTTAATATAACCTTACTAACCTAAGTTCATCCTAAACAACGAAAACCTATGCTAACATAAAAAACATAATCTATCCACCTAACACGTATCTAACCTAAACAAGGCCAACCTACCCTACTTATATAAAAACTAACCTACCTAACCTAATATACGTAACGAAACGTAAACCGAACAATTTAACCTATTCAAATCTACCTAACGTTAATATAACAAAAACGCAATGAAAACCTAAACGTACACTACCTAACCAAGATACTAGGCAGGTAGCTACACAAAATACAGATAGATGGGCCGGTGAAGAAGGCTGATAGCAAGAAAGAATGGGTAGGTTGATAGATAGACAGATACGTCGTAGGTACGTAGGTAGGTAGGAGACTAACTGATAGGTAGACAGTAGTAAGTAGATAGAAGTGTAGCGTGAGGAAGGTAGGGTAGATAGCCAATGATATAACTGGATATTAAATTATAAAATTATACATACTTATACACACAGAAGAAAACACGCAAATATAAATAGATAAATAAATAAATGGAATTATTATATATATATATATATATATATATATATATATATACATAATACATATATACAACCTGTACCTTATACACACACATCCATATGTATGAATAAATATCACCTATTCTATTTATCTAGAATCTATGTATGTCTATATAAATATGGGAGTGTATGTATGTAGGTATTTATTATATCTATCAATGTATCAATGGATATAATATATGTATATATATATAATATATAAATATATATCATATATATAGATATATACATACAAACACACACTAATTATCTATGGTATATGTAAATATGTATATATTTTTTTCATATATCTGTGTGGTATGTGTTCCTCGACCCTGCCCCCTCTCATGCTGGCCACACCCCCAAACAGCACTCGAGGCTCGCCTCGGCGCCTCTCTTTCCTCAGCCACACCTCCAACTGGCACAAGCTTCCGCCCTCACATAGAGCTCGACCAAATCGGCTTCCAAGGAGGAGGGGGAAGTAAGGCTCGGACGAGGAAGGAGGGCCCGCCCATGGATCATCCAGCGGGAAGTCTTCTGCAATGGCTGGACCGACGACGCTGCTCGAAGGCGTTTAGTGGAGACTCGGAAGGAACAGAAGAAGGGAAAGAAGCCATCACAATTAAAACGAAGAATAAGGGAAGAATGAGACAAAGAAAAGAAACAAAGGGGAAGAAGCGATCAAAAAAGACGAAGCAATAGGAGAATGAGACAAGAGAAAAACGAAAATGGGAAGAAGCGATCGAAATAAAATGGAACAATAAGAAGATAAAAAATTAATAATAGTAAATAGAAGAAAAAGAATAAGTTGAATAATAATAAGAACAAGGAAAGTGGACTAATATATATATATATACCTATATATATATATATATATATATATATATATATATTAATTGTAAGAAAAAACAATACATAGAAAACGATGTAAAATAAGAATACGAAAAAAAGGAAAAAAATTAGAAAGTGAGAAATTGCGAAGCATAAAAAAAGATTAAAACATAAAGCTGGAGGGAAGCGAAAGTCAATAATTTGAGAATTGATTGCAAAATAACTAGAAATAATACGGAAACAAGTTATCTACGGTAGTAAGAAAAGAAACAGAATAAAATAAGGAGATAATCAGTAATAAAAGATATTGAATAAAATGATGAAGACAATAGATCAATAGTAAAAAACAACAACTAATTTCCAAATAATAAATACAACACTAAATGAAGAAATATAAATAAAATGAATACAATCTGAAAATGACAAGCGAATAAATAACAGATACATAAAAGAATATATTTAAAATGATGAATGAATAACTAAACTGATAATCAAAAATTATTTATAAAAATAGTAAATAAACAATAAATGATGATAAATAATAAATTATTCGTTTATCATTAGACGCTCCTAATAGTGGGATTAATGAGGGTAATTAGAGCACGGGAGGATCAAAATCATCTTGCTGTGAATGGCGGATTAGAATATATCCGTACTGAAAATTAACAGCAAATTCATTGTAACGGAACAACGGTGTTATCATCCAATTCAACCAATTACGGTAATTTAAGTTGACTGAAATAAAAACGATTCAAGTAATAATAAACAAGTATAATTATCAATTTCTAAATTATTCATTTAACTGATTAGTCATCATGCTAAATAATAAATTAAGATCACAATATACAAACCAAAATCAGTAATAAAAAAATGACTGTCCTCTAATACAAGATGGTTTTCATGCGAGAGTCAAAAGGAAAAATACATCAATTTATGGCAACCAGAATGACAGAATTGAATACCAGATGACATATGGCAACCAGGAGTAACAATATAACAACCAGAGATGACAATGTTGGCAACCTTGGAACTGGCAACATGACAACCAGAATAAGCAATATGGCAACCAAAATGAAAATATGACGATCAGAATACAATTGACATGAAGACAATGTAGGCAACCAGAATGGCAATATGGCAACCATAATTTGACAATAATTGGCAACAAAGATGACATGACAACCGGGAATAACGAAATGGCCACCCAGAATGATATGACACATAATTACATGATAACCCATAAGAACATGGCAACTAGAATGACATGACAATATAGCAACGATTAATGACAAATGAAAACCAAATGACACAATGTCTACCAGAATGACAATATACGTCAGTTTTGAAGTTTTCATTGGCTAGGATTCGTCGCTGTTTGTTAAAAAACAGTCTAAATCCGCTAATTTGCAGTAGAACTGCCCAGTCTCCATGGTGTACAGTTCTTAGTTTTTTGCACACATGAGCATTTAGTACATTTCAGGGTGTGCTCTATGCGTTGTACATTTCAGTACGTTAAGATACTAAATCTTATCATTACGCTTCAGGAGAGTTTTGAAAGAATAGTTTTCATTTCATAGAATACTAAACACCTATGAACATAAATGGCAGTCGCCGACGGAAGGTTTGTAAACTCTTACCCTCTGGGCCCTGTTCAGCCTCTCGGTAGATTCATCTCGTGAGAGGAACTGAGGCAGGCAGGGCAGGCCTGTCTTCCCATCTGAAAGGTAAGTGGGCGAGGACCCTCTCTTTACGGCAAAGTCACGGGTTTCCATATGTTGAATGAATATACGGGTTTGTCACAATACAAAAACTAGATTTATTGAAAATGAGACTACAGTTTCAAAATTCATAGGATAGTTTAATATTGTATATATGATATAATTTACATATGTAAAATCTATTATGTATGTTAATATACATATATATTGCATTATATATATATATATATATATATATATTTACATATGTAAATATGCCTATGTATATATGCAGATAGATATATATGTATATAAAGTTATAGATGTATATATATGTGTTTGTGTGTGTGTTAGTATGTATATGATATGTAATAATAGAGATAAATTTAAATCTAATCATATATATATAAAGATATGTATAAAATACATATATATAAATAAATACATATATCTTCATAACATATATGACATATACATATGTAGCACACACCACTCAGATAGCGCCATATTAGTATACTATATATAGTTCATATATGTGCATCTATCTATTTATCTATCTAATACAAACTTATATAAATAACATATATCTTGGATAGAAATTTATATCTAAAATATACATATTATATATTTATATAAATACATATAATCTCTACACATACACAGCACACAGATGATAAATAGAGAGACAACTTGGACACGTTCTTATACAAAGACAAGTTCTTTTTATATATTTGTATATTTGTATTGTGGCACAGATAATGCAGGTAATATAAACAAAATAAAGAAACGTAAGTAGATAAACCTAAATGAACTGGTGACCGATACAAATGAAGGGAATTAATACTTTTCAAAAAAAGATCAATGGTCTTGTTTTACCAAGGCCGTAAGAATATGAGAAGGTTGTCGATAAATCCATTACTTTCATAATATATATAATAGTAAAACTTTTTTTTAATAGCCATCTATAGATATATATATATATAGAGATATATATAGATATATAGTATAAGGATTATATATGTGTACTTACTGTATGTAGAAGGCAAAGTTTCAGTATTGACTTCTCTGAAACAAGGTACAACAATGTAATTTGATTTTTAATGAAATGTGGAAATTTGATTATATAACATTTACACAGGAAAAGCCGATATAATATATATATATATATATACATTTTTGAGGTTTAAACTATATTATATAGAAAAGAGGTATAATTATGGGTTTATTGTCATACATATCCTTGAAATTCAGGGTGTTTGGGACCAGAAGATAAATTATTAACAAATTATTTTGTTTTAAATTTTGAGTGCAAGCAGCAGATGTAAATCGGCAATCCTGGTGTGGCGGGTACAGTACGGCATCCAAGATACGACAGTGATATATAGATATACGTATATATATATATAGATATGATAGAGAGAGAGAGACACCACAAACAGAGAGAGATACCAGTTATAGATAGACAGACGCAGCCAGATAGCATAGATATAGATACTGGCGAGTACATATATAGAAATTATAAATCTCGGGTCTGAACGCGACCGCCCCAAGAGATAGATAGATATACTAGATGATATATATATATATATGCGAGTGTAGACGACAGAGGTATG
>NW_023664378.1:0-2500 GCF_015228065.2 Penaeus monodon
TCTGTTATTGCTTGTTATATTCTCTTGGGGAAATTTCCCTTTTGTTTAAATTTTGTGTAATTCTCTTCTTTTTTAATAGCCAATTTGTATTAGAAAAACCAAATTTCATGAAAGTACTGAGAACGAACTTCGAACCTTAACTTTTCTGGAATCAATTTCTCCCCCCCAAAAGGTTTTTCAAATTTTTTCAAAATCCAAAATCCTCTTCTTTTCCCCTTTTTGGGACCTCTATTTTCTCCCCTTTTTTCTTTCCCTTTTCTTCTCAGGCTTTTTTCGATATTTTTTTGGCCCCTTTCTCTTTTTTCTCCTCTTTCCTTCTTTCTATTCTTTCTTTTCGCTTTCCTTTTATCCCCTATTTTTTCCCCCATCCCCCCTTTAGAACTCTACTTCCTCGGGGCCCCAAAAAAAGGGGGAAAAAACCCTGGGGGGGGGGAATTTTAATCGGGGGGGCCTTTTAAGAGGGGGGCCCCCCCTCAAAAGGGGGGGGGGCCGGCCAAAAAGGGGGGCTGGGGGGGAAAGCCCCAGAGGGGGGGAGATAGGGGAAAGGGGAAAAGGGGGGGAGGGGCGAACCCGAAAAAGGGGAACCGAAACCCCATTGGGGGGGGGAGGATGGGGCCCCCCGGGGGGCCCCGGGCGAAGGGTTGGGGCCCGCCCCGGGGGAGGGAAGGGGGCCTGGGGAAAGGGGAAACCGGGCTAGCCCCAGGCCCCTTAACGTCCTTTTAAAAACCCAAGCATCACTCCCACCAAAACCCACAGCCGCGGCACACGCAGAGCCCCCCCCCCCCCGTTTTCCGACTGGGCTAACCAACCCTTCTTCTGTCTTTTGGGCAATCCGTTGGGGGACCAAACCTCACCTTCCATGGCATTTCCCTTCACTTCTCCCGTTTTTCTCCGCCTTCGAATCTTTTTGGTCTTTTCTAGTTCTCCTATTTTTTTGTTCTTCGCCCATAACCCCCTACCCTTTGAATAAAAATTTTTTTAAATTTCAAAACCCCTTCCATCCCCCTCCTTCTCTCCTCTCTCTCCCCTCTCCCTCCTCTCCCTCTCTTCTCCCTCTCCTCCTCCCATTCCTCTTCCCTCTCCTCTTCTCTCTCCTCCCTCTTTCTTCCTCCCCTCTCCTCCTCTCCTTCTCCCCCTTTCCTCTCTTCCTTCCCTTCCCCCTTCTCTCCTCTCCTCTTTTCCTCTCTCTCCTCCCCCTCTTTCTCTCTCTTTCCTTTTTTCCTTTTTCACCCTTTTTCCATCAATGACTCTCTTTTCCTCTTTCGGCACACTCCTCCATTTTACCTCTTTTAAACAACCACAAGATTTTCCTAAAAGGGGTTTCAATAAGAAAATTAGACAAATATTTAGTACATTTGGAAAAATTTGTTAAAGGGAAAAGGGAAAACAGAAAAAGGAGGGGGAAGGGTAAGAAAAAAGAAAAGGTAAAAGGGAAGGGTTTTTTAGGGGGGGAAGAAAGGGAAGGAGGAGAGGAAAGGGGGAATGGGAAGAAGGGAGGGAAAAAGCGAAAAAGGGGAAGAAAGGTAAAAGGGGGTAAGAAAAGGTAAGGAGGGAGATGAGTGGGAAAGGGGAAGAGGAGGGGTATAAAGGGGGGGAAAAAGAAAAAGGTAAAGGAAGAGAGGAAAGGGAAAAAGGGTAAGGGGGGGAAAGGGAAAGGGGTAAAAGGAAAGGGAAGAGAGAGGAAGTAGTGGAAGGGAAGGGGAAAAAAAGGGAAGAAAAGGGGAAGAAGAAAGGAAAAGGGGCCAGAAGGGGAAGGAAGGAAAGGACAAGGAAAAAATAACATCTGAAACCCCCTTTTAAAATATTTTTTTTTAAAAGAAAATTTTATTAAAATTAATTTTAAAAAAGAAAAAAAAATTTTAAATAAGTTTAACTATTAAGGACCCGGATTAAAGAAAGCAAAGTAGTATGGGCAATTTCCTTTGGTGCAACTAAATGCACGTTTCCCTAATGCCATTCCAAAAGGGAAATGGAAACGATAAAGGGGGGGGGGGAAGGAAAAGAAAAACGGGGGGGGAAACTGCAAAAAAAACAGCGCTTTTTGAAACCTTTAACGAGTTTTTCCCCACGTTTTTTTTAACGACTTTTTTTTTTCCCTTTAACCTTTTATGCTTGTTTTCCTGCCAACAGAACCGTTGTTTTCTTTACAGATGATAATTTAAAAAATGGTGTTTTTGGGTGTGTGTGTGGCGTGGGGTTTTTGGGTGTGGTTTGTGTGTGTGTGGTGTGTGTGTGTGGGGTGTTTGTGTGTGGGTGTGTGTGGTGTGGTGTGTGGTGTGTGTGTTGTGTGTTTTGTGTGTGTGATTGTTAGTTCATGTGTTCGTTCATGGCTATCATCAATGACGGTTGAAAAAAAAAAAACAAATCTATCAAACATCGACTACTATCGATCAAAACCAACAACGACAAATTAATTATTCGCCTTTCGAAACTAGCGTTTCCCAAAGACCATTGTGAGACCATTTTTTCCCCTCACTGCAAATGCAATGGAAAATTTTCA
>NW_023664378.1:10000-12500 GCF_015228065.2 Penaeus monodon
TATTCGGTTTTTAAGATAGCAAAAATTGGGGGAATTTTAAAAATCATTTCAGAAATTAACATTTTGAACAGTTCTACAAAGATTAATAAAAAATTTTGTCTGGGGTCAAAAAAAAAACAATCGACTCTGGGCAACCACAAACACCCCGCATTCCATAGTTCTCTTGCACAAGCAATATGTTTTTAGTCAATAGGTGGAGCGCCCAAATTGAGTCACTTCCCAAAATATGCAGAATCCCCTTTGGTCGTCTAAAAGTTGGAAAATTTTGCCATTGGATTGATGTTTTTTCCCGACCCTTCAGATTTTGCTGAACTACTGAGTGGGAATGAACAATGCACTAATCAAGGAAAAAAGCGCCCGCCCCAGGCCAGGAGGGAATTACCAATGAGTCCTCCGCCTTATACCCCTTTGCACCTGACGGGTTTTTAATTTTGCCAAAAGGGTATTCTGCCTGGCCCTGAACGCGCTTTAATCACCCCTGTCCAAAATAAAACACTGAAAATATCGCCCATTAGACAAAACCTCATGTGTATGAATTTCTAAAAAGGGGGAATTTTTTGAATAGTTTTCAGGTTACAGTTACAAGGAAAATTATGTAGCTAAAACTTTTGTTTTGCAGAGCTTTCAAGCTCAACCCGGGAAAAGACACTGTTTTTTTTGACCTTAAGCAGTTTTGACATTACAAACATAAAATTTATCCTAGAAAATTAGAAAGGGTTTGGATCCGGGTAAATTATTAAGCGGTTTAAAATGTATCTGTCGAACAGATCTACAAGTGCCCCCTGTTCAGGGGAGTGAGAAGATCCATTTCCCCAATCTTTTGTTTTTTTGAGACGCCACAGGGAGGATTTCTAAGCCCTATGCTTTCAATGCTTAAAAGCCCAAAAGGGGGCCCTGGTGGCAAGTTCCCATTTGGGGGATGGTGAACCCCATTTATGCTAGCTGATAAAGTTTTGGGTCAGAAATATCACAAAGAGGATTAAAATAATTTGACAAACTCAAAACAAGGCTAAGAGTTGGATTTATCTTTTCCCCCTGAGAAAAAACTGATCTAAAACCCATGCCCTTACCCCCTACTCATTTTTTCCCATAGGAAACCCAAGAGCTGACATGTCTAATTATAAATATCTGGGGTAAATGTTAAATTTATTCACACCTTCCTTTCTCAAAAAAAAAGACTCTGGGAAAAAGAGATTAAAAAACGTTGAAAGTCTTGTCGGAAGAGAAACAGGCGCCCCAATGTTGTGTTTAATTCAGAAAAAAAATAGTTGGGGAAATGAAAAATGAAGCTATGGGGTTTATCCTCGGCCCCCCGAGAACAGCAAGGATATTGAACATGAGATCGATTAAAACTTCCCACCCATTTGATAAAAATTTTTATTCACCTATTTGTATTTTCAGATTTCCCCAAAAAACAACTGCAACATAAAATTACGCAGGACTCATAATACACACGCGCCCCTTGTACACAAATTCCATGTCATTACAAAGCTCAACTTAACCCCAAACGCCAGTTGGCAAAATAATGCCTGCCCCTGTAACACGGTTTTTTTTTTGTTTCAACATGATGGCTTACAAGTGTTAGTATCAAAGGGGGCACTTATTAGTCCCACCTTTGGGACCTGTTACCCCTTTTCCTTGACTTTTGGAAAAAGGGTCTTTTGCATTATTTCATTGTCTAAATTTAACAAAGATTTTTAAAAATACTTTAATAATCATAACACAATAACAATAATAACGTATTGATATCAATTGATTAAAAAAGGAAAAACGCTTTTCCCCCAAATTCAAGGAATGGGGAAACAAGATCAGTCATAGGGCCACTGATAGACTCCCTTTGGGGCTGAGCACAGTGGGGCCTTGTATGAACCAAAAATTTACAAAAACCTACAAGGGACGAACTAAACCTGGGCGATTGGGGTTTAAAACAAATTGCGTTAGCAACGAAAAGGAACACAAAGAATCTAGGGGATGATGTTAAAGGTGTATATGTATACGGATTGTACAGTCCCGGATACAAAATTGATTGTGCTTGCGCGTACACAAATTGGGGTTCTAAAAACAAGTTTAAAATGAGAGTGCAAAATTTGGGGCCCGCACTTCACAAAGTATTTGGGGGATACTCCTTGCAAAGGAATTTTAAAGTCCTGGGACCTTTTTGGGGGAATTTCTGGATCTCAAAGTGTCTAAATTCTTCAAAACAGGTGGCGATGAGGAAAAAAAACCCTGGATTACATTAAGCTTAAAGTAAATTGGAAAATTTCCCTTTGGGCCAAAGGGAAATTCACCCCGATTGCCTATTTAGCCATGGGGGCAAGCCAGCCCCGTCAGTGCGGGCCCAAGCCCGGTAAATAAGGAATATTACTAAAAGTTAACCCGGCACTCTCCGTCCCAATATATAAGGGGACCCTACCACGTACTCACCCCAAAATCAACAACATAAAATACAAAAGTATCATGCTGTGACCACGGCGGCTTTTTAAAAAGAAACCCACCGTAA
>NW_023664379.1:12500-13892 GCF_015228065.2 Penaeus monodon
TATCATTAGTTTACCCTCACTGCTAGATTACCTTTTTATTTTTTTAATTTTTTTATTGTTATTATTTTATTATATTATTATTATTATTATTATATTATTATTATTATTATTATTATTTATTATTATTTTTTATTTTCATTATTATTATTTTAGGGGGGGGGGTCTCAAATTGATTGGATTCCTTCTAAACCTGATATATGCCCCTCGCTCCTGTTACTGCATCTGTGGGCCCAAGTCCGTAATAGAATTTTGTCTGGAAGATTCAGCAGATCGAGAAAATATGATTTGATTTTGCGTCAGACATAATACCAATCTCCTGTTGTGACGTCATCAAAATTCACGCGTTCTTTATTTATATTTTTTTTTTACTAGTCTTGTTTTTTTACCTCTCTCTCTCTATCTCTATATCTATCTATCTGTCTACTGCCAGTTTATTTATGTATCTATTTATCTCTCTCTCTCTCTCTCTCTCTCTCTCCTTCTCTCTTCTTCTCCTCTCTCCTCTTCCCTCTCTCTCTCCTCTCTCCTCTCTCTCTTTTCCCCCTCTCTCTCTTTTCTTTTTTTTTCTTCTCTTCTCTCTCTTTTTTTTCTTTCTCTCTCGTCTACCCTGCAAAAAAGTCATCCCCAAGGTCGAAACATATTTATGAGCGAGTTTTCTTCGTATTGATGGATTTCCCGCCTTTTTTTTTATCTGTCCGCGTATAGTGCGCTTTATCACCTCCTTTAATCGCTTTGGAGTAGTTTTTGTCGTTCTTTTTCTTTCCCTCTCGCCGTCTTTTCTGCCACTTTTCTTCTCTTTTTTTATCCTCTTGCCCCCCCCCTCATTTTGTTTTTCTCTCTCTTTTGTCCTCACCACTACCACCACCACCTCTTTCTCCTCCCCTCTTCTTTCTCTTCCTCTTTTTCTTCTTTTTTCTTCCCTTCCCCTTCCTTCCCCTTCCCTTCCTCCACCTCCTCCTCTCTTTTTCCCTTTCCTCCTCCTCCTCCTCCCTTTTCCTCCTCCTCGTCCCCTCCTCCTCATTTCATTCTCATTCCAACCCTCCTCCTCCTCCTCCTTTTTCCCCTACCCTTCCCCCTTCTCTTCCTCCCTTTTTGCCTTTTCCTCCTCCTCCTTTTCCTCCTTACCCCCTTTTACTCCTCCTCCCCTTTCTTCTCCGCTCCCCCTTCTCCTCCCCCTCCCTCCTCCTCCTCCTTCTCCTCCTCCTCCTTTCCTCCACTCCTTCTCCTCCTCCTCCATCTCCTCCTCCCCCTTCCTCCTTCTCCTTCTCCCCTCTCCACCCTTCTCCTCCTCCCCCTTTCCTTCTCCTTCTTCCTCTTCCCTCCCCCTCCTCCTCCTTCTTCCTCCCCTCCTTTTTCCCCCCTCCTTTCCTCCCCTCCTCCTTCCCTTTCCTC
>NW_023664380.1:12500-13887 GCF_015228065.2 Penaeus monodon
TAGTAAAATTATAAAAATGATTTATATATTATCAAAACAAAGATCAAGTCCCTCCCCGCACAAGGAAAAAAGCCAGGGAAACAGACTTAACTTTTTATTTTTCCACATGTGATGTGATGTCAGGACGTGCCGAGTATTCCACCTTCCGTTCAGCAAGGAAAATCCCCAGGAGGAGAGCAATACAGCGATGTTTCTAGGAGAATGCATCTACTTCCCGCTAAACAAAAAGGCTTATATTTATAAGTCCGTGACGTCATAACCTACGCCGAACACGGGCGTAAAAAAAAGAAAAAAAAGAGAAAAAAAAGCCCCCAAAAATCATGAATAAAATTACCTTCATAGTGAGGTAAAAGAGAGAAAAATATATATTTAATGTGGAGTAGGCAGAAAGAAGTACAGTAGAAAAAATATTACGTTAAATAGACAAACAAACATCTGTAGATAGGAAAAAGTAAAAAAATATAAGTGATAACAAAATAATACAAGTGACCATCAAGGCTCACAGAAGTAGCGAGAAATAATTTGATGAGATGAGAGGACGGGGGGCAAAGGGCAAACTCAAACAGATGTGACCAGTAATCGAACAGTAAAACAGAAATAAGCAAACACATGTACACAGAGAAATATAAAGAGAACGATCGCAGCAAGCGTTGTGCGGGTGCATTATTTTTTTATCATTATCATAATAATAATAATAATGATTTAGAAAAAAAATAAATATAGAAAGTAATAATCATAATAATAATGACAATAACAATAATTGTGATAATAATGACGTCGACTATAATAATAATGGTTGTCGTTATAATCATATTAATGATGATGAAGATAACACTAGAAAAAATAATTATGAAATGGTAATATTATTAATGATAATAATAATCCTGCTAATGATGCTGATAATACTAACGATAATAATAATAAAATCATAATGGTAATAGTAAGACCAATGAATATAAGAACAACAACAATAATAATGATGATGATTAACATGATGATAATAATAGAAATAATGATAATACTAATAAAATAACAACAATAATAACAACAACATTAATAATAATAATAATAATAATAATAACAACAATGATAAAGAAAAATAACAATGATGATGATGATAATGATATGGTAATAATAATAATAATAATAATATAATAATAATAATAATAATAATAATAATAATAATAATAATAATAACAGTAATAAAGATAATGATAATAGTAATTGTAATAATTATGAAAATAATGTTTATTAAAATGGAATTATAATTGTAAAAACGAATTTTGAGTAATGTTGATCATATGATATTAACGATATTAATAACAAAGTATCAAAAAATTGATAATACAAAAAAAAAAATATAATAATTTTGAGTAAAAAAAAAAAA
>NW_023664381.1:5000-12500 GCF_015228065.2 Penaeus monodon
TTTTTTTTTTTTTTTTTTTTTTAAAATTTTTTTGTTTTTTTTTTTTGGTTGTTATTTTTTGGTTTTTTTTTTTCTTTTTAACAAAAAAACTTTTAAAAAAAAAAAAACAAAAAAAAAAAAAATATATAAGATAAAAATATATATATTTTTTTGGGTTTTTTTTTTTTTTTTTTTTTTGAAGTTTCTTTTTTATTATTTAAAAACAAAAAAAAACCACAAAATGTAGTATATTTATTATTATATATAAAATTTTTTTTTTTTTTTTTTTTTTATTATTTTATAACAACACCCACCACCCCCAACGACACACACACAACACCCAAAAAAAACACCCCAAAAAAAAATTTTAATTTATTATTATATATATATAATATATATATATTATATATATATTTTTTTTTTTTTTTTTTTTTACTTTTTTGGGTTTTTTTTTTTTTTTTTTTTGTTTTTTTTTGTTTTCTTTATACATTATATATATTATATATATAAAATATAAAAGGATATATACAATTTATTTTATTTATATATATATTTTTTTAAATATATATATATATATTTTAATGTGTTTTGTGTGAGTGGGGGTGTGTGTGTGTGTGTGGGTGTGTGTGTGGTGTGTGTGTTTGTTTTGTGGTGGTGTTTTGTGTGGGTTGTTGTTGTTACATTTTTTTAAATTTATATATCAAAAAATGTTTTTGTATATTATTTTATTATATATATTTTTTAAATTTTATAAAAAAAAAAAAAAAAAATTATATATATATTATATTATATATAATTATATAAAAATTTTATATATATTTTATATAAAAGGGAATATAATAATATAATATTATTATATATAAATTACATTAAAGAACAAAAAAAAAAAAAAAAAAAAAAAAAAAAAAAAATAAATATATATTTTTAAAATATAATATATTATATTATATATAAAATAATATATATATATATAATTTATATTAATATAAGTTTTGTTGTTTTTTTTTGTGTTTTGTTTTGTTGTTTTGGTTGTTGTTTTGGTTGTGTTTTTTTGGGGGGTACATAGTGCATTTTTATAAAAGGGAGGGAAGTATTTTATAATTTTTTTTTTATAAAATTTTTAAATTTTTAAATATTTTTAAAAAAATAAAATTTAGAATAATATAATAAAAAAATTTTACCAAACAAAAACTAAAATTTAACACAACCACAACAACACCCACCACACACACACACACACCCCACAACACCCACACCACCAAAACACCAAAATTAAAAAAATTTTAAAAAAAAAATTTTTAATTTTTTTTTAAAACCCTTTAAACCCCCCAAAAACAAAATAGCCAAAAAGTACTTTTGTTTTGAACTCCTTTTGTGTTTTAAAGGGATTTTTATTACTTAGTTTTCAAAAACCCCTTAAAGTTGTTCTGTAAAGGGGGGCCTTAAAAATTTGAAGGCAATCCGGGGACTAAAAATTTTGAAAATCCCATTAACCCCAAAACCACCCCCCCAACAAACGTTTAAAAAAACCCAACCAAAACCAAAACAAACCCCAAACACCCCCCCCCTTTAAAACACCATTTTCCTTGGGCCCCAAAACCCGAACCAAAACCTGTTTTCAGGGGGGTTAAAGAAAGTTTTTCCCCCAAAAAAAGCCCACCCGGTAGGTTTTTGGTCTTTTGGGGTAAGGGTTTTCATTTTTCATAAAGTTGGGTTTGAAAATTTAAAACCTAGGGTTTGAAAAATACCCCCACGGGCATTTTTGACCCCAAAATTTTAATCCTAAAACAGAAAATTTTGTTATATTAAAATTTTTTTTTTCCTTTTAATTGGATTTTAAAAATAATTTTTTTTAACCCCGCCCCAAAATTTTTAAAAATGATTAAAACTCCAAAGGACGGCTCAGAAGGGTTTAAAGGGGGGAAAGAAGGGGGCAAAATTTTTTTGGGTTCCCCTTTTAAAAAGGTTAAAACCTTCAAAACCGGGCCCTTCTTAAAAGGTTTAAAATAAAAGAATTTTTTAATGTCCCTTTTTTTTTAAAATTTAAAATTTAAAAATTACTCCAAAAATAATTCACCAACCCAAAGAAAAAATCAAAAATTTTCCCAAAATTCTTTTTCCTTTGCCTTTCAGGGAAAACCCCCCAAAAATTACCCACCCCCTTTAAAAAAAAAATTAAAAAAAAAAATTTAAAAATTTGTAACTAAAAAAAAATTTTTTAAAAAGGATTAATAAAATTTAAAAGATTTAAAAACCTTTTTCTGAATTTCCAATCCTCTAAAATTACGAACTAAATAAACCGGAAAAGCATCAGATAAAAAAAGAAAAAAAGGAAAAAGTTTATATGCAAAACCCTCCCCCAACCAATGGAAATCAAGAAAAAGGCCAAAGCTGGGGGTTTTTGCCCAAGGGGTTTAAAAATTCACCCCCGGGATGAATGGGGCCCCCATTGGGGAGAAAATTCAGGTTTCCCCAAAGGCCCGGGAAATCAAGAAACCAAAAAGACACTAGTTTTTTCAATTAATTTTTTCTTTGGGAAAACTCGGGACTGGGCTGACTAAAAAGTTCCTAACGTGGAAACCATTAGTTTTTGGGTTAAAAATCGGTGTTTTTTTTTTTTTGGGGTTGTTTTTTTGGGTTTTTTTTTGACACGAGACTCAAAAAAATTTTTTGTATTATGAGATTAACCCCAAAAAATTTAAAAAAAAAGGAAAAAAAAAGAGGTGTTTTTTGGGGCAGTCGTCTTTAAACCCCCTTTCTGAGATTTACAAAAGGCAACAATGGCCCCCCCCCCCCCCGGGAGATGCAAAGGCAGCGTTGCCGGTTGCCTTTATACCTGTAATCTTCCACTTTACCCTCTCCCATTTGGGGTCCGATAAACGGTAGTAAACAAAAAGCGTCCACCGAGACATCACAGAGTCGCGCGCAGAAATCTAAAATGAAAGGGGGTGAGGCGAGTCCGGGGAACGGAGGCCCCAGAGGGGAGAAGGCAGTCGGGAGAGCCGGGGAGATGGGGGGGCCGTGGGGGGGGGGGGGGGGGGTCCCGGTAGCGTATTTGGAGAGAGGAGAGAGAGGGGAGAAAAGAGAGAGAAGAGAGAGAGAGAGAGAGGAGGGAAGAGAAGAGAGAGAGAGAGAGAAGGAAGCCGGTTTTAAAAAAGGGGAAGTCGAGAAGGACCCAGAGAGAAAAAAACAAAAGGGGAACCCAAAAGGGCCCAAAGAAAAAAAAAAAAAACTGACGAATGTGGGGGAGTGGAGAGGTGAAACACAAAAAAAGGTGTGCGATTCTAAAAAAAAAAAAAATACAAAAAAAAAATTTAGCCAGTTTAGATTGGGGAAAAACACTTAGGGAAATTATATATATAATATATATATTATATATATATATATATAAAATATATATATAATATATTAAAAATTTTAAATAAAGCAAAAATAATACCCCAAACAATAAAAAGTAATTCTTTTCCCCAGACATTATTTAAAGAGGTTTCATTAGGGGAAAACTTTCCTAATGACTAATTAACCCAAAAAACCGGGAAAACCAACTTTTCACGATTACGAAAAGGGAAACAGACGATAAAAGGTCAAGGGGCCAACAAACCCTTTTCCAAACCCCTTTTTTCGAAGAGGAACAGTCGAAACGGGAATTACGAGTAGTATTTTAAATTTAAAATTTCATTAGGTATCCAAAAAAATGTACTGGGGAGTAGAAAGGGTTAAAAAAGGGACTCGATTATTTAGAAAAGATGAAATTTAGGACAGATACAACAGCACCCCCTTTCCCGACAAAAAAAATACGATCGAACTGTAAAATAAGAAAAGAAAGAAAAACTGGGAAGGGTATTAAAAAAGGTAATTATAATAAAACTATATTATTAAAAATATAAAATAAAAAAAAAGTAGAAACAATAAAAATAACGGGACCTAAAGATGATGATTACCTGATAAAAAAAATAAAAAAGTAATGTCCTCGTTAAATAAAAATCAATGTAGTAACAGAAATTGAAATGAAAAGGGATATCAACCACCAGAGTAATGGGAAAAGATTTAACAATAAAAAAATTAAATACCAACATTTTAAAAAATAAATAATAAAACACTTTAATAATAAGATGATGATGATGACAAGGGAAAAAAATAATAAAAAATAATAATAATTGTTATTGCCCATTGCAAATTATTAGAGAACACTGAAAAAAAGGGATAATGCAAAGATGACAGCAGTAATAGAAAAGATCAATGAAAAAATTTTTCCCTTATAGCAACACTGAAATTTAATACCCAATTTGAAAACCAAAAAATACCCCCTTAAAAAAAAAGGTAATTACAATAACAACGTAACAACAATAATGAAAATAATAAAAATTTAAAAACACAATAAAAATTTAAATAATAATAATGAAATAATAAATTAATAATAAGCAGTAATAACAGTAAAAAATAATAATATAAAAAAACAAATAAAAAATAAAAACGACAATGATATGATAAGGATACAAACTCATTTACTTACTACTAAAAACCCCTAATGATATACTACTACTACTACTACACTACTACTAGTAATAAAATAATAATAAAAATGTAAATAAAAATAAAAAATATAAATAATAATAAAATAAAATAATAACTTAATTATCCCCCCAAAATCCAATTAAAAAATTTGATAAAAATTAAGATAAAAAAAATAAAAATAATAATTAAAAATTAAAGTAAAAATAAAAAATAATAGAAAAAATATGATGATGATGATGATGATAAACAACGAAAAAAAAAAAGAAAAAAAAAAAAAAAAAAGAAAAAAAAAGATAATAATAATAATAAATAAATAAAAATGGTATTACTACTCCAAATACTAATAACATCCCTAATATTACTACTACTACTACTTAATAAGATGATAAAAATAGTAATGCAAAAAAATGTTTAAATACTACAAACTATTACTACTACTCTATTAATAAAAAAAATTTAAAACAATAAAAAATTTTAAATAAATTATAAAAAATTAAAAATGAAATAAAAACAATAACAAAAAATTTAATTTTCAATAACAGAAAGGGTTGAAAATAATAATAAAAAAACCCCCGCAAAAACCAATAACTATAATGATGATAATAATTATAATAATAATAATAATAATAATAATAATAAAAAAAATGATAAAATAAAAAAATAAATAAAAATAAAAATAAATTAACAACAATAATAAAGATGATGGTGACATGTGAAAACAATAAAAATAACAATAAAAATATAAATAAATCAAAAAACATAAGGGGTAATAAAAAGAAAAAAAAAAAAAAGGGTTAATAATAATAATAAAATAATAATGATGATGAACAAAAAAAAAATAGAAACCAATGAAAATAATAACAAAAACAAAAAATAATAAAAATAAAAATGATAAATAAAAATAAAAAACCACTGAGAACAGGAAACAGGGAAACCCTTTCTTTAAAAGTAAATTTAAATTTTTAAATTCTTTTTTAAATTATTTTTACAAATTAACATTTTTTCCCCATTACATCATTATTTTTTCAATTTAAATTCTCTTCCTTTATTACCCCCGTTATTACCCATTATTACATTATCAAAATCAAAATTTTTGTTATTTCATTATTTTTTATTATTATTATTTTTTATTATTAATTTTTATTATTATTGTGAGGATAAATTTTTTTTATGATTATTATTATTTTTATCTTTATTTTACTTTATATTTTTAAACCCATCATTGTCATTACCTTTTTTTATTATCACTATATCTTTATTTTTATAAATTATTATTATTTTTTTCTTATTACATAATTTTGGCCCATTATTATTAGTATCTTTATCATCATTTTCCCAAAATTTTAAAAATAATAGTAATAATACTAATAATAACAACAACAATAATGGTGTGGTGATGATAATAAAAAATAATTTTAATAAAAATAATAATAATAAAATTTAATACCACTAAACAACAGAAATAAAAATAAAAATTTAATGATGAGGGCCCGGTAAAGCAACGATAAAAACTGTATAAAAAATAGGGAGAAAAATAATAAAAATAGTAATAACAAAAAGAAAAATATAAATATTATATTGGTAAAAAAAAAATATAGAAACCAATAATCAAATTTGGGGAACGGGGATTTTTACAAAAAACACAAAAAAAAAGCATAAACGTATGATGATAAAATTAATCATAATGGAAAGCAACAAAAAAAATTTAAATTACGTTTATAGTAGAAAATATAAAATAAAGTAATAACCAAAAGAGTTGTAATAATTATATTCTAAAAAATAAAAATAACAGAAAATTGCAAACCCTTAATTTCTGAGAACGGGTTTTCCCTTCATGTAAGTCTTTTTGGGCGACGTACTGCTGTTTTATTTTTTAATTCCCAATACTTTTTTTGGTATAATTATCTTTTTAATTTTCTTTTATCATTTTTATTACTGTAAATATTACTCAGAGTTGCAATTCTCTAAAACATAATTATTTTTATTTTAGAAAACATCAATATATAATTCTGATTATCATTATTATTATCTTTTAAATCCTCCTCATTATTATTGCTATTATGTTAATAGCTTTATGATTTTTTATTTGTCATTACACATCTTTCTCATTATATTATTACCATTTTTTATCATAACAAAAAAACAAATCAATATCATTAAACCATTTTTACCCTTTCTCATCAATATTCTTATCATTTTTAAAATTACGTTTTATTATCTTTTTACCACGCACATTTTTTTTATCACTATCATCATTACTTCATCATCTTTAAATTATCATTTTTTTAAATTATCAATTATTCTTATCATCAAAAGCATTACCCTTTTCTGTTGTCGTTGTTCTTCCCATTTTTATTACTATTTCCCCTAATAAATATACTACTTTTAAAATGGTGATAAAAGGGTGAGAGTAACTGAAGAGGAAAAAAAAAATTAAAAAAGGGTGCAATTTTTGAAAATGAAAAAAAATAGACAAAAATAACAAAAGTAAAGTGTCTTTTTTAAACAAAATTACTTGTATCGCTAAACCCAGTAAAAAAACAAATAAAAAAATTTAATTTAGATTTTTATTTAATAAAAATGTTTTTAAGGCGTAAAAAATACAAAAACCGGAATAAATTTTGCTTAGTGTAGAAGGAAGTGGAAAAAAAAGTCAATAATTTGTCTTACAGATAGATGGGGACGGGACATAAAAAATGATACACATCTACATATCGGGCTTTTCCAAAAAAACGCATCACCCCAACAGCACACACACAAACCACACACACACACCCCAAAACCACACACAAAACACACACACACCACACACACCACACACACCCCACACACCACACATATATGGTTTGGGGTATATAAAAAAAATTTTAATCAAATTATATATATTATATTTTAAGATAATAATATTTTATTATATATATATATATATATCCCACACACAAAAACACACACACACCACACACACCCACACACACACACAAAACCCCACACACACAATATAAAAAT
>NW_023664381.1:17500-27500 GCF_015228065.2 Penaeus monodon
TTATGCTTTTAATTGTGATTTTTTGTAATACCCCTTTTTCCAATTAGTTTATTTTGCTATATTTTTTTTTTACCAATAAATTTTGGGATTTTTTTTCTTATTGTTTTCCCATTATTATTTTTGGGTTCTCCAAAATTTTTTAAAACAGTTATTACCCCTTTGGGCTATTACCGTCCCCATCTTTATTTTTATTATTATTGCTTTGTGTAGTGGTATTATTATTTTTTTATTATTTTTTTAAATTTTATTGTTATTATCATCACCTACCTTTTATTGTTGTTTTTAAATTTTAGTTTTATTACTATTTTTTTTTTAATTTTGGGTTTAATAATGAGGGATAATGTTTACTAATAATAATGCCCAAAATTAGGATAATAATGCCCAAAAATTTAATAAAAATTTGATAAAAAAAAAGGGATGAAGGGAAATAACAAGGGAAATTTGACAATGTTTATAAAAAATGAAAATTTAGAAATTTTAAAAAAAAAAAATTGATAATAATAATAATAATCATAATAAAAAATCATCATCAAAATAAAAATTTAATTTTAATAATAAAATTTAATAATAAAATAAAAAAAGGGATAAAAAACAAAAATTTAAATATTTTTATAATAGTAATAATGATAATAACGGTGGTAAAAATGGGGAATGAGAAAATTAAATAAAAATGTAGTAATGGAAATTTAATTTTAAATAGTAATAATAATTAAAAAAATAAAAATTAAACTTTAAATAATTTTTAATGAAAGCTTCCATGTTTCCTGTTCTCAGGGGTTAAATTATTTTTTTTAATCTTTATTATATTATTTTGTTTTTGTTGTTATTTTTTTTAATTGTTACTATTTTTTTTTGGGGGCAAAAATTCATCATTATTATTATGATTTTTAAATTTTTAACTTTGTTTTTTTCATTTTTTTTACCATTTGTTTTGAGGGTTTTTCATTTTATTATTGTTTTTGTTATTGTTATTTTACATTGTCACCATCAGTATTTTACTTAGGGTTGTTAATATTTTTTTATTTATTGTTTTTTGTTATTTTTATCATTTTTATTTTTAAATTATTATTTTTTATTATTTTATTAAATTTTTATCTTTCATTATGGGTTATTGTTATTGCTGTTGTTATTATTTTTAAATTGTCACCTTTGCGGTTATTAAAAATTAAACTTTTTTATTGTTTTTATTTCTTTAAATTTTTTTCTTTAATTTTTTTAATTTTTTTATTATTGTTAATTTTTATTATTAATAGTATATTAGAAAAGTAGTAGTAGTAAACCCTTATTTTTTGCTATTACTTTTTTTTTCATCATTATTTTTGTAGTAGTAGTATTAATATTAGAAATTTTTAAAATTAGTGGGAAGTATAGAAATACCATTTTATTATCATTTTTTATTATTATTATCTTTTTTTTTTTTTTTTTTTTTTTTCTTTTTTTTGTCTTTTGTTAAAATCACACATAAACATCATCTTTTAAATTTTTTAAATTTTCTATTTTTACTTTAATTTAATTATTATTTCTTTATTTTTATCTTTTAATGTTATCAATTTTTTTAATTGTTAGGGGTGGGGTTTAATGAATTATTATTTTTATTTTATTATTATTATGATTTTTTTATTTTTATTATCATTGTTATTTTTAAATTTTTATTACTATTAGTATTTAAATTATTTAGGGGTTAGTGGGATCATTATTAGAGTATTTAGTAGAAGTGTAGTAGATCATTATCATTATCATTGTCTTTGATTATTATAGTTTTTGATATTATTAGAATATGTTATTACGCTTATTATTATCATTATTATCATTATTATTAAAAATTATTTTTGCTGTTATTATTATTATTATTATCTTATTTTGTTACTTTTGTTATTGAAATTACTTTTTTTATAATGTTATATTTTTGTTAAATTTTGATATTTTTTTCGGGGTTTTGCTATAATAAATTTTTTCTTATCATGATTTTGAATTACTGCTGTCACTTTGCATTTTTCTTTATTTCAGTGTTACTCAAAATAATAGAAATGCCCAATAAAAATTTATTATTTTTTTCATTTTTGTTTTCTTTGGGTTCATATCATCATCTTTTTGATTAAAGTGTTATTTTTACTGTTTTTTTATCACATGTTGGTTTTAAATTTTATTTTTTTAAAGTCTTGCTTTAAACTTGTTTTTGAATCATTATCTTTGAAATTTTGGGTTACTACTACTACATTGTTATTTTAACCCTAGCACATTTTTTTTATAGTTTTTTTTTATCATGGTAATCTTTAATCGTCAGTGTCCCCGTTTTTTAATTGTTTAATACATTTTTTTTATTTTATCAGGGGTTAATAATATAGTGTATTATAATTACATTTTTACTACCTTTTCCTAGTTCTCTTTCCTTTTTCTTATTTTACTTTGTTTTGTCGTAGTTTTCTGTCGAGGGGGTGCTGTTTTTATCTGTCCTAATTACATTCTTTTCAAATTTAAACGTGTCCTTTTTTACCCTTTTACTCCCCAGTACATTGCTTGGATTTCCATAATGAATTAATTAACTACTACCTAATCCCCTTTTGAAATGTTTTCCCCTTTTGAAAAAGGTTTTGGGAAAGGGTTTGGTTTCCACTTGGCCTTTTTTTTCGTCTGTCCCCCCCTTTCGTAATCGTGAACGTTGTTTTTCCCGCGTTTTTTTTTGGGTTAATTAGTCATTTTGGATGTATTTCCTTAATGAAAAACCCTTTAAATAATGTCTGGTAACAGAATTCCCTTTTATATGTCGGGGGTATTTTTCTTGGCTTTATATATATATATATATATATATATATATAAAATATATTATATCCATTAAATTTTATATATGAATATATACTATCTCCATAAGTGTTTTTCTCAATTTTAAAAGGCTAAGTGTTGTTTTGTATTTTTTTTTTCTTTAGAATCCCCAACACCCTTTTTTTTTGTTTACACCTCTCCACCACCACATTCGTCACGTTTTTTTCTTTTTTTGGTCTTTGGGGTTTTCCCCTTTTGTTTTTTTTCTTCTGGGTCCCCCCCCCGACTTCCCCCATGCCAAACCCGGCTTCTCCTCTCTTTTCTCTTCTCTCTTCCTTCTCTCTCTCTCTCTCTCTTCTCTCTCTCTCCTCCTCTCCCCTCTCTCTCCCCTCCACACTACGCTTTTCGGCCCCCCCCCACCCCCGCCCCCCCCCACGGGGCCCCCAATCCACCGGCTTTTCGACTGCCTTTTCTCTCTGTCCTCCCCTTTTCCCCCCCGGCCCCGCCCCAACCCCCCTTTATTTCAGATACTGTCGCGCGACTCCCGTGACTGTTTGGTGGACGCTGTTGGTTTTTCTACCGTGTTTTCGGGCCCATAATGGCAGAGGGCTAATGTTGGGAAAATTACCCGTATTGGCAACCGGGGGGGGGAAAGCTGCCTTGCATCTCCCGTGGTTGCCCTTGTTTCACTTTTGTAAATCTCGGGAAAAGGGGTTCAAAAACGGCTGCCAAAGGAAAAACATCTTTTTTTTTTCCTTTTTTTTTCTTTTTTGGGGTTAATCCCCCAAAAAACGAAAGGTTTCCCTTGGGGTCTACCCCGTTTTCCAAAAAAAAACCAGATTCACAAACTAACGGCTACCGCAGTTAGTACGAAGGCGGGGAAGTTTAGGTAGTCTTGATTTTTTAACCAAAAAAACACTAATGATAATACCTTTTCTGAAACTAAAAGTATCTTGTATAGTCAGAAAATTAGAAACCTCCATGATGTCCCCGCACAATAGACACCAGAGTCCCTCAAGGGGGGGAAGCACCAACTAGACCCCTAGCTTTGGGTGTTCTTGATTCCTTGGTGGCGTAGGGAATCTGTTTTATAAAGGCTTTTCCCCACGGGAGTGGCTCTGTTTTTCCCGCATCTTTTCCGTGCCAGGGTTTATTTTCGTTTTTCAACGCCTTGGACCACCGCCTGCCCGAACATTTTAAGTCCGGTTTTCAGTATATTAGATTTCCCCTAAAAAATATGGGAGGTTATGCATATAATTTACATTTTTTTTTTAATTTTTTTTTTTTATCATCTGATGAACTAGGGGGTCCTTCCAGGTGATTTGTTCAGAAATTTTATTAGAGATGAGAAATTTTAAAGACGTGTTTTTAAGTGGCTGATAAATTTATTTTAAACTTTAAATTAAATTTTTTTTAGTTTGGCATGGTGAAATTCTTTTTTGTTTCTTTTAAAAGGGCTGATATTTGAAGTTCAAACCCTGAAAGAGCAAAAAGACAGGCGAGATTGTTGGGTTAAAATCTTCTGATGCATTTCTTTGAGTGAAAAAAATGTTCCCCACCATCGTGTCTTTAAATAAAATTTTAAAAACAATTAATTGGAAAAAAAAAAATTTTACTATAAACAAAAATTCTGTTTAGGGCCCCTTTTATATCCGGGGGGCTGATTTTATGAAAGGGCCCGGTGTTGTAGGTCTATTCCGTTGGGAAATCTGCTAAAAACCCCAAATCTTATTTAACCTGACCTAACCTTTTCCCCTCCTGAAACCGCCTACCGCCGGGGGCCCTTTGGGCCCCCGCTTTTTTCTGGGAATCATCTGATATAAACAGATTCGTTGCAGGGTTCAGAACCCAAGACAAAAAATGGTGATATTTAAAAAGGGGGGGAAAAGCCTTACAGTTTTATATGATATATGATAATAATGAAAAATGATGATAATCTAAAAGTTATCGTAAGAAAAGGGTCGATGGGAATTTAAAGGGAGGTACAAAAAGTCAGTGGTGTATTTTCCCTTCCCCAAGGGCCCGGGTCACGGGCCCGCCAAAGAGTGCACACCCCTGATAGCTTGTAGTGAAAAACTAAATGGGAATTTCCCCCATTTGATCACAAATGATTCAAAAAACCCTACTTGTGGGTGGCGTACTTTGTTTTTTTGGGGGTTTTGAAAAACTTTTTCGTTAAACCCCCGCTTTAGACAGCAGGTTTTGCGTTCTGCGTTTTGGATCGATTGGTGGGATTCGTTTTTGTGTTGGGGTGTGGTGGTGTGTGTGTGTGTGGGGTGTGTTTGTGTGGTTTTGTGTGTTTGTATGTGTATCTGTGGGGTGGTTTTTGTGTGGGGTTTTTTGTGTGTGAGGGTATATGATTCCTTTCCCGCTGTGTGTATGTCCATGGTATGCACGTGTCTATGTTTAAGACACACACGCACAGGGTTTCATACTTGCATGCGTGTATGCATACAAAGCATCTAGGGATCCATAAAAAACGTACCCATTTTAATATACATACAGAAGGCAGATAAAAAGACAGACTAACAGATTGACCCTGCCATATAGAAAAAATATTCATTAAGAATTTATAGATTGGGTACAAATGGGTTATATAATAATAATATATATATATATATATTAATATATATAATTATATATATAATATATATGTGGTGTGTGTGTGTTTTTGTGTGTGTTTTGTGTGTGTGTGTGTGGGGTGGGGGGGGGGGGGGGGGGGGGGGGGGGGGGGGGGGGTTTTGTGTCTGTCTGTGTCTGTTTTAGATTGTAGATGGTATTTTTATACATATATATACTTATTATTTTATATATATTAAAATATTATATATAATATATATATATATTATATATATTTTAAAATATAATTTTATATATATATATACACTATGTACCACACCCAAAACACAACCCCCACACACCCACACACACACCCCACACCCCCAACAACCCCTAAAACACACACACACACACAAACACACCCCAACCCCACACACCTGGATATGTATTGATATATATAATTTTAAAATTATAATATAATATATTATAAAAAATATATATATATAAAATATATATATGTATATATATAAAATATAAAATATTAGAAAATATATTAAAATAAAATATTATAATTTTAATAATAATTTTATATATATTATTATATATAATATATATATAAATAATAAAACATATATAATATTAAAAATTATATATATATATATATATTTTATATAATATAAATAAATAAAATATATTGTGGGTGTGTGTGGGGTGTTTTGTTGGGGTGTGTTTTGTTTGTGTGTATAAATGAATAAAAAGTATATATATACATACATTAAAATAACATAAATTTTTTATGTGATATATAAAAATTTAAAAAAAAAATGTATTTATATACATACATACACACCCACACGCACACCAAATACACACCCCACAAACACACACACACACCCACACACACACAAAACACAAACACACCCCACACACAATATAATATATATATATAATAATTTTAGAAAATAATATATATAATTTTATAATTAATATTTTTTATATATATATATATATATATATAGGGTTTTCCACAACAAAACACACACACACACACACACACCCAAAACACACACCCCCCCCCCACACACACACACAAAACACACACCACACACCCACACATAAAACACACACCACAAACACACCCCAACACACACACCCCAACATATTATATAAATATATATATAATATATATATATATATAATATATATTTTGGGTGTGGTGGTGTGGTGTGTGTGTGTGTGTGTGTGTGGTGTGTGTGTGCTTTTGTGTGTGGGGGGTGTATGCGTATATATTTTTATATATATATAATTTAATATATATAAAATAATATATATATTAAAAAATATAATTATATATACCCTCTTGTGGGGGTGTGTGTGTGGTTTTTTGGGGTGGTGTTTTATATTTTTTATTTATGGGTTTTTTTATGTTGTACTTGCATATTTTTTAAGGGGTTGTATGATATAAAATAAAATCAAAATATATATATTAGATATATCTTATATTTATTATATATTATTTTGGGGTGGTGTGTGTGTGTTTGTGTGTTTTGTGTGGTGTGTGGTGTGTGTGTGGGATGTGTGTGTGTGTGTGACATGTATATATGAATATATATACATATATGTATTACATGTACAAAAATGTATATATATTAAAATAAAATATATTAAAATATATAATTATATATAATTATATATATATTTTATAATATATCTATATATATATATTATTATTATATTATATAAAATTTTATATATATAAACAAAAACCCCCACGGGGGGGGTATGTTGGTGTTTATATATTTCCTGGTGATTAAAGGGTTTTTATATAAAATATTATATTTTATATATATATTTTATAAAATATATATATAATAAAATATTTTGTATATATTATTTTATATATATATATATAATATTATATATATATATATATAATAGATTTGTTTTTTTACCGATTTCTTAAAAAAGATTGGTATTTACCCCATTTCGGGAATCGTGGGGTATTGCACTAATGACGATAAAAAAAACAATTCCTGGGAGCAAATTTACCTGTAAAACGTTGGGAAAAACAATATTTCCTTTTTTCCCTTTTTTTACCAAGGGAATTTTGGGGTTTTGTTGTTTTGTTTTTTAAATTTTATTTTGTTTTTCGTCCCCGGGTTTGGGTTTAAAGCCCCTCGGGAAAGGTATGTCCTAGTGTAGTCATTTAAACCCTTACTTTTTTCACTATGTATATGATATTCATAGAGGTATATATTTAAGCCATTTCCTACGCTGTTATCAACATTTTCTTTAAAACTGGTAAAGCTCCCGTATTAATAAGCGCAGTTACAGAAGCTCTGAAAGGGTTTTTTGTTGAAACATTATTTATGTTTTTTTTTTTGTTTAAAGTTCTACTTTTTTTTATGAAAAGGGGTGGGGGCCCGAAGAAAATGTTCTTTATAGTATTGCCGGGCTTGGGAAAAAACATTTTCTCTTTTAAACCCGGAACAGTTTTAAAAATTTTTAAATTTTTTGAATATGTATGTGCATGTTTTTCGGCCCATAAATTTTTTTTAAGTTGGCGTACCCACTTTTCTTTGACATAGGGGAAGTTGTGAATAAAACTTACCCAAAAAAGATACTTTTTTTAAACGTTTTCTTTCCTTTTCTTTTTAGTTTCCTTTTAAAAAGGAAAAAGGGGGGGGATTGCATTAAGGGAAAAACCGTTTAAATCTGCACCTTCCCCTTTTATCTATATATTACCCCCTTCCATAACTTTATAAACACATTTTCCCCATTTAAACAACGTGTTCATCTATCTACTGTCTGACTGTATGCTGACTGTATATTTCATCTGCTTTCATTCCCGTCCCTTTTTTTGAATGTGTTCTTTTTCATTACTTGTCTTTTTTTTTTTCATCTTTTCTCTCGTCCATTTTTCGGGTTTTTTTTATTCTTTTATTTTAAACATCCGTTTTTTTTTTTGTCCCGCGTTTCCTTTTCTTGCTAATTAAAAATTTTATAATATATATATTATTTATATAATTTTATATAAATTATATATAAAAATATATTATATATTAAAAATTATATATTTATGGTATATTAAATAGATAATATAATTATATATAACATAATAATATATTAAGGATATAAAATATATATTAAAATTTAAAATATAATTATATTTATATAATTTTATATAATATTATATGTATGTATGCATGTTTATATATAAAATAATATTTTAATTTTATATTATATATAAAAATATAATATATAAAGTATTTATATTAAAAAATATTAGTTTATTTATATATAGTTTATTACTTATAGAACTTTTTACTAAAAACAGAAAGGGAAAATTTCTATATTTTTATAAACCCCCCTACAGAATCTGAAACTGAAAAAAATTTAAAAATAACAAAAAAAAAATTAAATTTTAAAATGTAACTTTTTTAAACCAGGCGTATTTTTTCCTTTTTTAATGCAGTCCTTTTCCTCTAATGTTTGCATCCCTTTTTGGGGGTCTAAAATAAATTGAATATTATTTCTACTGCTACAACTGCCTTTTACAAATCAAAACCCAAATAATGGGGTAAAATTTTTCCCAGTCGATTATGAAAAAACGTATTCCCACTCGTAAATGAGAGAATGAAGAGCCACTATACCCATCGCCCAATTTTAACAATTAGCACTGGAACATGCTAGAAAAATTTATCCTCTTGACCCTTATGTTTTTTAAAAGTATTCCTATCTATTTGGGTTTTTACATATTCCAAATCTTACAGTTTTGTTAAGTTTCCAAAAAATTTTTTCCCTTTTTTTTTTCTCTTATATGTCGTATTTTTCCCTGAATCCCCTTTTGAAACTTTCGCTCTAAAAAAGTAGGGTTTTTTTTACCCTTTTTATAATAAACAAAAAATATCATTTAAAAGGGAACCCCTGAGCTATAAATTTTAATAATTGTGGGTTGATTTTTTTGACTGGTATGAAATTTAAACCAAATTTTTTTATCTCTTTTTTTCATTATGAAGAACACTTAAAATGCTATTTGAAAATTTTACTAAAAAAGGGTTTTAAATTAATGGGCAAAACCTTTTCTGAGATTTTTTTTGTCCCAAAAATTGGGATATATTTTGGGCCCCCAAAAGTATTTCTGTTTACAGTCATGGGTTTCATTATATAAATGCGCACGCAAACATAAACACATTACATAATAAATAAAATTTAAAAACACCACCACACACACACAAAAACCCCACACCAAAACACACACACCCCACCACACACACACACACACACCCCACACACACAACACATTTCACATACACATACCATACAACACATACACAAAATTTTAAATATATAAAAAACCACACACCCCCCCACACCAAAAACACACACCCACACCCCAAAAACACACACACAAACACACACACCACCACACCCACACACACACACACACACAAAACAAATACACACACCAAACCCCAAAACCCCACCACACACACACAAAACACAAAACACCCCCACACACACACCCCCACCACACACACCCCACACATAATATATATATATATAAAGTTTTTTATAATTATAATATATATATATATATTTTATATATACCAATTTGTTGGGGGTGTGTGTGTGTGTGTCTGTGTATTATATATAATTTTAAAATATATTATATAATAAT
>NW_023664381.1:42500-48908 GCF_015228065.2 Penaeus monodon
TGTATGTTGATAACATTAATCGATCGTTATAGATATAGATTCACCAGATCATCTACCTTCGACATAGTAAATTCTCCTGTAACTGATTAATCTTCAAATATCACAGATATTAGCACAATGTAAGATATATTCACATGAATAAGCTTCTTATCACCATGTCCTTAGTCATCATAAAGTCAGATAGAAACTTGAGTTCATAATGCACTCTGCTTCAACTAAAATAAATGCAACTCTGATTTGTTCCTTCACGCGCGTTGCTTCATCTCCATTGCTTCGCACTATTGCTGCTCCATCAACCAGTGGATTTCGCTGGACCATTTCTCAGTCCCCTTTTCTCTCACTTCCTCCCCTTTAATCTGCAATAAAAAAAAGCACACTGCCGAATTGGGCTGTCTGTTCAGAAAGGAAATTCTATCCTAGCCTCCCATTACTCCCTCATTCGTTATCCAGTTGGTCCCGAAGTCATTGGTTATCGACAATCTTACCGGATTACGTCATTCCCAGTCAATATGATGAGCCAGACCTGCCCTTAGTAGCCCCATTAGCTCGGCTCATAGCCCTCCCTTGCCTCCGCTAGCATATCCTTCGCATTCTTTAAAAATCCCTAAAGACACCTACCTAACCCCCCTCCCTTTGCATCCCCTCCCCTCCCCCCCAAAAAAAAAATAAAAGAAAAAGCAGTAGTGTACATATTTAAAAAAAAAAAAAAAACATTTCATCTTCCTTAAAACTATCACCCATGCACCGCCCTCCCCTCCCTCACACTTAACTCAACCGTCCACCAACGCCTCCGACCACTTGCAGCCACTCCACCCGTCTCTTGGCCGCCACCACCCTCCGGAATGTCCTCGGTACGAAGAACTTGGCGGAAATCTTGAGCGAGCGCGAGTCCATCTCCCACAACATGCAGAGCTCCCTAGACGAAGCCACAGATCCCTGGGGTGTCAAAGTAGAGCGGGTTGAAATGTAAGTGTTCCCGTGTCTTGTTTTTAAGGCATAACATTTATTCATTGATATTTTTGTGTTATTAAGCATTTTTGGCGTTTTATTTATTTAGATGTTTATTTATCCATGTTATTCCTCATTATTTTAATGATAATCGCTTATATTATATTTTTATTACTTTTTTTGGGGGGGAATTCTTGCTTCTGTGTTCTTTCGCTAACATTATTTCTGCGGGAAAAGTGATTTTATGTTTACTTTTAATAATATTTTTCTAACAAATATATGTACAGTATATTAGTATCAAACATTATTTTATTTGTTGTTTACTTCACTTTACGATTATGTATTACATCGCTAAATTCTTGACAAAGAATTTAGGGATGCAAATGATGTAGTAGAAGCATATATAATATATACGTGAACTAAATCGCGACGTTGGACCATTTACCAGCTTTTGTATAATTTGGGTATCAATTTTCAGGAGTGCCGATTAAAACTTTTAAGTTAGTGATCCAGTCATAGGTGATAATATTGTAGATCATTTTGTAAATAAAAATATAGCGCTGTGCGTGCGTGCGTGCCTGAGTGGTGCCTCCACATTTCACAGTACTAAATTCTTTGTAACCTTACAGCAAGGATGTCCGCTTGCCCGTGCAACTGCAACGTGCCATGGCTGCAGAAGCCGAGGCAGCACGAGAAGCCCGTGCCAAGGTGATTGCGGCCGAGGGAGAGCAGCGTGCTTCCAGGGCCCTCAAGGAGGCTGCAGAGGTTATCAACGAGTCCCCAGCTGCCCTCCAGGTAAGCGCTGCCTTGCTCAGTCAGTTACTAATGAACAACAGAAACTTCGAAAATGTACTGCCAGGTCGAATCGCATTGAGAAAAACCGTTAATGGATTCGACTCAAGTTCTCAGTTATTTCAAAGATAGCCTTCTTGGTTATGGACTTATATATACTAAATATATATTTATGTATATGTTCAAGTTTATGCAGTTTTTGTGTACACGTGTACATAACAGGTGAAAAGTTTTAGAAAGGTATATATATTATTGTCATTTGATGAGATTTGGAGGAAAAATCTCCAATGGATGATTATGATTATTAATGTTTCTGGTACCCTAAATACACATTTTAGAAACACATGATCTTGTATCACCCTAGAAACCTTTTGTACACTGTCAATTATTATATCAAGACTAAATATAGAACTTCAGTGGGACATTTGCAAAAGGTAAATCCAAAGTTGAAAATAACAGTAATATTAAACAAAAATTAATCCTCCATTAACAATTAGGTTTAATGATATGAATGTCTAAGTAGACCTATTATCCTTGTGGTTAAATTGTGAATTGACATTTACTGACCCAGTTTGGCTATGGTACTTACTATGTTTTTTTGTCATTCGTTTGGTTAACCAATTTATCAGACCTGTATATTGTAATGTGTTGTGGTGTGTGTCTCTTATGTTCATGTTTTTTTATTGTCAGAAATTTGATGTTGATGTAGTGAAATGTAAAAAGATTGTGATTAAATCTTTTACAGGATTTTGTATATTGTTTACTGTTTTGTGTGATAATGCACAGTGTTCAGACACATTGGGTAACCAAGTAGTAGATTTCTTCCATTATAGAAAATGGTTTAATCACAGATATTTCAAATCCATCCCTGAAATCTAATAAGTTTCTTTTTTCACACAAACGAGATACTGTATCTATGTCTACATTCAGAAGTGAATCTAGCTTTATTGATATAAGTATTGAAATTAAGATGTAGATCATTGTTGATCTCCTTTTTAGTTATTCCAGCTTCAATTGCACAGGGTTAGGAGTTCTCTTTTACTTTTTTTAAGATCCAGATAAAAATTTATACTCATCCGAAAATATGTATGTTAAATATTTTCAAGATCATGAATTATATATCTCAGTTCTGACTAAGTATTTCCACACTAGTGCTTCATTTTTAATAAAAATAGTTGAGAATGTTCTACTTCAGCTCATTAATCTGACATATAAATGAACATCACATGATGGACAGAACACACTGTACTTATCATATGATTATTCATGTTCAAATAAATTTTACAGATATTATTCCAGTAAAATTGTAGTGCAGTGTCACTGAATTTTACAAATTGCAGTTATCTTGTTTGTGTGTTATACTCTTATAAAGCAGCTTCTAATTTCTTTGCCATTTGAAACATTTTTATTTTATGATCATTAGTACAAAACCGTAAAATAAATACCCCAGTTACTATGTTTAGACTACTGTCATTTACCAGTGCAGGGAAGCAAAGATTATTTTGCTTGTCATTTATTTTGTGTTGTGTATTGTAGAGAATAATTTTGTACATATCCAATAAATTGTGACATCTGTAGTTTACCAAGCAAGAGAGACCATTAGTATTGGATTATATTTTGCTTGTGTTCATCTTTTAGGCAATTTTATGAATAGCAAGGCTTTTAACCTCCATTAGTTATTGATTAATGTAATCTTGCTTGTAAGAATCTTTCTAGGAGCACATGTTAAGCTTTCCCCCCCCCCCCCTTAAAAATTTCCCCATGATTTCCCCCTTTTTTTTGTTTGTTTGGCTTACAACAAATTTGTTCTGTATGGTATTCTGTCACTTGTCACACAGCAACCAACCATATTATAATCCTAAAATCTTAAATGATTCATCTACATTATGAAAAGAAAGTATTAAGAATGGTATTAACAATAACAGTAATTGAATCATGATATGGATAACAGGCATCAAATGGAATCAAATTTTGGTCACATTAAGGAAAGTCCGGTGTGGGCAATGATATTTTTTTCATATTAACAGATTGAATATGAAATGAGTGCTCATATTTCTACATCATGCATAAGTCACACAGTAGGCAGTATCTAATATTTTTGATGATGAGAAAGCATACTAGAACAATGACATTATATGACATGATTATCCATAATCAATTTTTCATGGCTTGATGAATATTGTCAGCATGTATATGTATTAAACTTGTTCTTATTGATGTATTGGTTAAGTTATATGCCTTGTTACTTCTATTTTATTTAATGAAAAGAAAAACCTTGTTTGACCTTTTATATTGATGTTATAAATAATACATTTTGTTATTTGAAGAAATATACACTGTAGATATAGGCATTTCCTAAGTGTCTTATCTTTTTGTAACTGGGTAGCACTAGAGCACAGGCACTGAATATTACAGTTTGCTTTGGTTCACTCTCAGTAATAAAATGTGACATTAATGATGCATGTTTTAATTATTTGAATAAATGATGTGTGTAAAGTAAACTATGAGTAAATAATTCTTTAAAATTATCATGAGGGTTTAACTCTCACATAAAAAGTTAATTACAGTAAATAGTTTAACCAAAGACAGAAAAATCTTCTTAGCTATATTCAGATTAGCTTTACACTCTGATGAACACTCGAGGATATGATCTCTTACTAATGTAGGTAGATGCCAAGTCGTTTCAGCAGTAAAGATCTTATAGAAGCTATTGAAGAAGAAACTATTGTCCCTTGATTCTGAATAAGTAATGCTTGCTTAAATGAGTTTTGATGATACAGTTTAAAAAGACCTGTACCAACCTCTTAGTCGCTTAGGTTGACTGAACAAATATTTCAGACACAGAAGACATTGCCTGCTGGTAATTCATATCCATAAACACAAGCTTCAAGTGTCCTGTAAGGCACAGACTTTGGCTTAAACTCTCATCAGACTCAATGAAACATAGCAAATGTCGAAGATATTAAGGCTGCTTTGAGATGATTATGCTATTTCTACTGAAGTCTGACTAACATGCAAGAATTGCCTTAACTTTCCAGGCATTTACTTCAGTAGTCTTAGATAGCTAGCTGAAACTAACCCAAGCATATAATACTTCCAGCTGCGCTACTTGCAAACGCTCAGTCAAATATCTGCAGAGAAGAATTCGACGATCATATTCCCTCTACCAATTGACTTAATCAACAATCTTGTTTCAAAGTAGGAAAGGTGGGTTAGAGATAAATAAAGATAACATGTGCATTATTATGTTTCAGATAGTTATTTTAAGCTTTTGCAACCCTTTAAATAAGTAATATTCACAAACTAAGAAGAAGGTGAGGTTTGGCTATGTGGCACTGATGAGATCTTAAGTATGAGTTTATGTTTTATTCATTTTTTAATTTTTTGCATTTTTTCTCTATATATACAGTAGAACTCTGTTAATATAACAAGCAAGAAGAAAACACAGATCACAATTATTTTAAACACAGGAATGCACTCATGCACTGAAAATTCACTATAAACAGAAATGCACTTCCTAGAAATGCAAAAATCATGCATAAAGAAACACATTGCAAGTGCTTTTGCAGATACATGTAGTCAGTGTAGGGCAATCCTAGTATTACTGCAGTTAAGAATACCAGTGTTAAGAATGCATTAGAATGTGATCATGATCCCAAAAATTATCGTACAGTACGTTTCTGCTGTACAATCTTCATTTCATCTTCATTCACCATTTGAAATTATTTATATATCTTTTAACTGGGAGATAGAGAAAAAATATATTTTCATATAAACTAACCATAATTATCATCTAATATTCCATTACTCACAACTTAGTAAAACACTCATACTGTAACACAAGCCCATGCTTTTTCTTTTCTTTCTTATATTCTTTTCTTTTTTTTTACTTAGTGCAATAAAATGTCACACTGATTGACTTCCTGCTGTTTTGTTTGTGAGGTTTGTCTCTGCTTAATTTGTGTCTGCACCAGTGCATGTTCTATAGATTCCTGTTCCATATGATTTATACGTCTGTTGTTGTCTTTGTCCTTTTGTGATATGTTCTCTGAAAATCAAAACAAAGATATGTAACATACATATGTGACTATGTGCATGTTTCTTTAGATCACATGGTGGAATAATATGAATACTACACAGATGATTTAGCAATTTGTGTATGTTTATATATATATATATATATATATATATATATATATATATATATAAACATACACAAATGGCTAAATCATCTGTGTAGTATTCATATTATTCCACCATGTGATCTAAAGAAACATGCACATATGTCACATATGTATGTACATATATCTTGTTTTGATTTTCAGAGAACATATCACAAAAGGACAAAGACAACAACAGACGTATAAATCATATGGAACAGGAATCTATAGAACATGCACTGGTGCAGACACAAATTAAGCAGAGACAAACCTCACAAACAAAACAGCAGGAAGTCAATCAGTGTGACATTTTATTGCACTAAGTAAAAAAAAAGAAAAGAATATAAGAAAGAAAAGAAAAAGCATGGGCTTGTGTTACAGTATGAGTGTTTTACTAAGTTGTGAGTAATGGAATATTAGATGATAATTATGGTTAGTTTATATGAAAATATATTTTTCTCTATCTCCCAGTTAAAAGTAATAAATAATTTCAAAGGAAAATGAAAAA
>NW_023664382.1:0-10000 GCF_015228065.2 Penaeus monodon
TCATCATCTTTTTCTAAGAAGAAATTAATCATTAAACATCGCACACACGCAAAACACGCACGCACACACACCCCAAAAACATACACAACGCACACACACACACACACAACCCCACACACACACCACACACACACACACCACACACCCGCACGCACCACCCACACACACCAAACCCACACACACACACACACCACACACACACACACACGCACGCACCACCACACACACGCACACACACAAACGCACCACACCCCCCACGCACCCACGCACACACACACACAACACACAACACACACACACACACACAACAACACACACATATATATATATATATATTAAATATATATTATATTTATTTATGTATTTATTATAACATATAAATACATATTTTTGAATTTTAAAAATTGTATATTATATATGTTTATATATATATTTATACTTTTCTTTTTTATAAATATATATATATTTAAAATTTAAATATATATTTTTATATATATTATTATTTAAATATATATATTTTTGTGGGAAATACACACACACCCACACACACACCACACCACACAACCACCAATTTTAAATATATATAAAATATATATATATATTATATATTTATATAATATAATTAATTTATATATATATGTATGTAAATATATAACATTATAATAATATTTAGTATATTTATAAAATTTTTGGTATTTATATATTTTTATAATGATATTCCTACTTTTTCTTTGTTATTTATATATAAAAATTATATTTATATTTATATATAATATATAATTTATATATTTGATACCAGCACCACACGCATATATAACACACTTTATTTCTGTGTTCTATATATAATATATATATATCGTATTATAATTATAGTATATATATATATATATATATATATATATTTATATATTAATTTATATATATATATATATATATTCCCAAAACGTGTAGGTGTGCCCTGGGGTGGGAAAATTTATATATATTATTTTATTATATATATATATATATATATTATAATTATATAATACCATATATTAATATATTATTTATTATATATATATATATACATATTACTATATATACATTTGTATGCTTATGTACACGTATATATTTCCGCGATGATCCAATGGGTTAAAAAACTTGACATTTACCGGGATTTTGCGCTCCCCCGAGCAAAATGGCAGGGGATTATCCGCGTTTTTAAAAAAGGGCTCAGGGGGAAGGGGGGTATTTCCAAAAAACTTTTACAAAAAATTGAAAGGGCCCAATTCCCGCAGTAGAAGAATGGCCCCTTTAACAAAATATATATTTTATTTTATATTAATAATTTTAATATTTATATATATTATATTAAAAATTTTATATTCTATATTAAATATATATTTTATTAAAATATATATATAAATATATAAACCATATATTATATTATATATATTATATATATATATTATATTATAAATATAAAATTATATATGCTCTATCTCTCTCTTTCTTTTCTCTTGTGTGGTGTGGTTATACATAACACACACCACACACCACCCACCACACACCCCACACACCACAATATATATATTTTATATATATATATATATATTATAAACTACTATCATATATCACATATATGTGATTTGTTTATGTAAAAATTTGCATAATGCTCATTTAATATGTAGTATTACATGTATATACTTTCACACCACACCACACACACCTCACTTCACCACTACTCACTCACCACTCACACACACACCACACACACACACACACACAAAAACCCACAATATATATTTTAAAATTTTAATTATATAATTATATATATAATATATTATATATATATATTTATAACATAATATTCTTAGTTAATACATATATATGTATAATATATAACATTATATACATCATATATATAACTATATATATAATATATATATATATATATATATATATATATAATATTATTAATATTATATAGTAATATGCTATATGTGCTGTGGGGTGCGGGGGTCCCCGATCTCGTCTAGAAAATTTTGCTGCCCCTGCCCCCATGGGGGGAAAACCCCGGTCTTCCTTGCACACGAAGTTGTCACACAAAATTCCTTTGAAACAAGGGAATAAAGCAAAATTAGTATTATATTATGTATGTAATATATTAAACCTAAAATATTTTATGGATATATATATACATACATTATATAATCTAATTTGCTTGATTCCCTTGTTACAAGGATATCCTTGTGTGACATACTGTCTGTGTGCAAGGATGACCGGGTTTACCCTCCATGGCGGCAGGCCCCAAAAAATTTGCTAGAGGGAATGGGTCCCCCCTGCACCACACAGCACTATATGCATATTACTATATAAATTTAAAATATATTATTATTATATATATATATTATATTTTATATATATTTATATATATGATGTAATTTTAAATGTATATATTTATCATTATTGTATCTAACTAAAATTTTAATGTTAATAATAATAATATATTATATTTTTATTAATATATATAATTATAATTTTAAAATATATTGTGGTTTTGTGTGTGGTGTGTGTGTGTGGGTGTGTGTTGAGGGGGTGAGTGAGTGATGAGTGGTGAGTGTGTGTGTGTGTGTGTGTGTGAAAGATTATACATGTATATCATACATATATAATGATGCATGTAGCATATTTGTACATATACACATATATCACATATATGTGATAATGAAGTTTTATATATTATATATATATTATTAAATTTTTATAAATATATTGTTTGTGTGTGTGGTGTGGGTGTGGGTGTGTGTGTTGGTGTTGTTAACCCACACACCACAAAGAAAAGAAAGAGAGAGATAGAGCATTTTAAAAATATATATTTTATATAATTATATATATATAATATATTATATAAATAATAGTTTATATATTTATATATTATATATATACATATTTAAATATATATATTATATATATATATATATAATAATTATTATATATTATTATTTTACTAATATATTATATATATATAAAATTTTGTTCAAGCCATTCATTCTACTGAAAAATTGGGCCCTTTCAATTCTTGTAAAATTTTTTTGGCTTTTTCCCCCACCCTTCCCTCCTGATCCCTTTCTATTAATCGCGGATCAATCCCCTCCCACTTTTGCACGGGGGAGCGCAAAATCCCGGGTAAATGTCAAGTGTTTTAACATTGGATCATCGCGGAAATCTATAGTGCATACATACATCATACTTATGTATATATATGTATATTGTATATATATAATATTATATAATATATATATTATATATATGTTATTATATAATATATATATATATATTATATATATATATATATATAATAATATATATATATTTTCCCCACCCCCCACGCCACCTACACGTATTGTATATTATATATATTATTAATAATTATAATATATAATATATAATATATTATATATATAATACTTATATATTAATACTGTATATATATTATTATATATAAAAACACAGTAATAAATGTGATATATTGCGTGTGTGTGTCTGTGATAAAATTATATATTATATATTTTTTTATATATATTATATATTCATATATATATTAAAAAATAAAGTATAATTCATTATAACATATATAATATACCAAAAATTTTTAAAAATATACAAAAATATGTATTTATATATTATATATATATCATACATATATTATATATATTATATTATATATATTATATATATATATATTTAATATATATATATATTTTATATATGTGTGGTTTGTGTGTGTGTGTTGTGTGTGTGTGTGTGTGTGTGTATTTGCCCAACATATATAATTTTTTATATATATATATATAATATATTAAAATTTTTAATATTATATTTTAAAATATATATATTTAAATTACATAAGTAAAAGTATATATACATATATAAACATTTAATATCCCAATTTTTAAAATCATAAATATGTATTTATTATGTATAAAATTATACATACATATATATATAATATATAAAATTATATTATATATATATAATATATATTTGGTGTGTGGTGTGTGTGTTGTGTGTGTGTGTTTTTTGGTTTTGGTGGTGCGGGGGCGTGGGGGGGGGGTTGCGTGCGTGTGTGTGTGTGCGTTGTGGTGTGCGTGCGTGCGTGTGTGTGTGTGTGTGTGTGTGTGTGTGTTGTGTGTGGTGTGTTGCGTGTGTGTGCGTGTGTATGTGTGTGATGTTGTGTGTTGTATGTTGGTGTGTGTGTTGTGTGTGTGTGTGGGTGTGTGTGTGTGGTGGTGTGTGTGCGTGCGTGTGTGCGTGTGTGCGATGATTAAATGTTTAAATTTCATTTTTTAGAAAAATGATAAATTTAAAACCCGGATAGACTAAAAGCGAGAGAACGAAAAGGAGGCGAGGAAGCGGGAGAGAAAAAAAAAGGGGCATCGTCGCTCGGAAACATTTTGGCCCAGTTTGTCGTGACGATCTTCCCTTGAAATGTTCAATCTCCCGGGGCCCAAACTTCCCCTGACTGTGTGGAAACCTTGCCTTCAAGGCACTGGGAATGCGAGAGTCTCGTTTCCCGGACAATTTTTGTCATTTTCGCAGCTGAAAAAAGGGTTTCACTTGAGCCACGCCGAGAACAAAAAAACTGCCAAACTCTCTTTTTCGGGACCATCGGCTGTGGTTAATAAGCTTTTAAGGGGTGATATTTTTGCACCCCTTTTTCTCTCTCTTTTTTAGATATAAAATTGATTTTACCAGAAAATCTAAATACAAAAAAAAAAAATTTTCCCGATGTAGCGTATAAATTGATCCAAAAGACAAAGAAAAAATTTTAAAATAAGTTTTTTTTTTACACCCCCACACCACACACACACACACACCCACCCACACACACCACAACCCCACACACACCATATATATATATATTTTATTATATTTATATATTTTATATATTTTATATTATTTTAAATTTTAATTGGGTTGCGCTAGAATTTTAAAAGATTAGTCTTTTTGGCTAATATTTTAATATTGATATCATTATTATATATTAATATTATATATTTTAATTTTTTAATATAACAGATATTGTATTATTACATTCTACACACACACCACACACACCCCCACAACACCACACACACATACAACACCACACCACACCACACCACACACTCCACCCACACCACACCACAATATATATTAATATTATATATATATATATAATTATATAATTTTATTATTATATTGGGGTTTGCGCTAGAAAATTTTAAAAAATTGTCATTTTTGGGTATTTGATCAAATGTTACCCAAAAAAGGATGAAATTACCCAAATTTTATTTTTTATTTTTTACTGTATTAAAATCCAAATGTATTGGGCTTTAAAAGGGTGCCACGGAAAAGAATCTCATTTTATCTAAGTTTCACAAAGTACAATAATATTCTTCATCTGCTGTCCGTGTGCATTACTACTTTATTAACAGATAAAATAAACAATTCAAAAATTTTCAAAGTCTACTTCCCTATGCTACATTTTATTTTTCTTCTATGTCTAGGTGATATGAAATATTACCTTTGACCTTAAACTGAACATGCTGTTTCAGTTCATAACCTCATCTCACAAAAACATAATTATTTATCCAAAAATTCTGTTTTTCTGTATAGTGAAATTAGTTAGCTACCTGGTAATATCATGTTTGTGTGATATACATTCAAAAAACCTTTTATTTTTCCCGTAAAAAAAAGAAAAAAAAAAGCCCAGCTTTCTCCAACGTGCAAACCCTTTAAAAAAATCAAAATCTAAATTAAAACTTCAAGAACTATTGATATCAAACCAAAAACATTTTTGGCCCAAACCTTTTTTTTTCTAAATTTTAATCTCATGATGAAAAGATCAAAAAAATTCATATTTAAAATAATCAAACAAAAAGAAATTTCAGTGCCACCAAACAGTATTGCTAATTTTTTATTTTTTACCTGATCATATTAATATATAACTATAAAACTTGTAAAACAAAAACCCCTTATATAGAAAAGTTAAATTTTATGTTGAATAGCACCTGTATACAATCCAATTTCATATATTGTAGGGTAAACAAACTTTTGATTTCTGGTTTTTAAATACAAATGTCGTCGTCTGCCACTGCTTATAATTTGCCCAAACAAATCGCGTTACTTTCTTTCTCGCGAAATTTTCCCTTGTAATATTGAATCTTTCACACACACACACACACACACACTCACTCACTCACTCCACTCATCAACGCACTCACACACACACCACCCACACCACACCCACACACACACACACACCTATATATATATAGGTATATGATCATATATATAATATAGTATATATATATCTCTCATATAATATTCTTCATATATACAAGCATATATATTCTTAGTTAGATACATATATATGTATATATAATATACTATATATACATACATATATATATATACATATATATGATATATATAAAAAATATATATAATATATATTATATATTATATATATATATAATATATAGATATGGTAATATGCATATAATGTGCGTGTGGTGGCAGGGGTACCGATCTCGTCTAGGGCATTTTTGCTGACCTGCCGCCATTGGAGGTACCCCGGTCATTCCTTGCACACAGACGGTATTTCCCACTAAGAATATCCATTGTAAAACAAATGGAATCAGCTAAATTAGTATTAATATATGTAGTATATATATAATCCATATAATACTATTTATGGATCTTTATAATACACACACATATACATGAATAGATATATGCATAAAGATGGAGCGAATGACATCCTATACGTAGGATATGTTAATAAAATGTTTGTGGCAAAACACACACACACCACACACACACACACCCACACACCACACGACCACATATATATATGTAGATATATATATATAGAATATAGATAATATAATAAGAGCCTATATATATATATTATATATATATATATACTATATACACATATAAGTATACATACATACATCATATATATGACTTCATATCATAGTACGTTAGTATAGTTACATGTATATTTATTATATAAACTTTGTGTATATTTATGATACCACACACACAGACCCACAATATATTATATATATATATATATATATATACATATATATAATGTAATGTATATGCATACATATTTTTGGGTGTGTGTGTTTGTGTGTGTGTGTGTGTGTGTGTGTGTGTGTGTGTGTTTGTGTGTGTGTGTGTGTGTGTGTGTGTGTGTGTGTGTGTGGGTGTATTTGCCACAGACATTTTTATTAATATCCTACGTATAGGAGTCATTTCGCGCCATCTTTAATGACCTAATGTAAAAACCGATATATATAATATATATATATATATATATATATATATATATATATATATTATCTAAATCCATATAAGTTTTAAAGCAGTTATCAATTTCATTTAAGTAAACAGAGTGAAAGCTAAACTAGTTAAAAACATCTATTAGAACAGAAAAATATCCTAACAAAACAAATATACACACAATTTTATTGAAAAATAAAATTAATAAGTACATTATTAATTTTATGTGCAACCATTATAAAAGAAAACAAAACATAAAGAGGCAAAAAGAGAGGCACATTTGAAGGGGCATAATGCCGTGCTAGGAAGTTAAACTGTATGAGTTGTATGACTGTTAAGTATTGTTAAGCTCTGGTTGCATCTTTTGAATAAACAAATATTCTGAAACTAGGAGGTGAAATCTGTTGGAAACAAAGGGACAGAATATTAAGATCTGCCCTTGAGGTACCGTGATATGTGTTGAATGGAGTCGAAATGCAGAGAAAAGAGGCTTACTAGGAGGAAATACATATCTCACTGACATACCCATATTTCTAAAATTACGGTGTTTAAACCAAGGTGAGGTAGACCCAACATACTTAGGCATTACATCTAGGACATAGAATATTAAATAATATTTGAACATATCTCTGGAGGGTAGTACTTCCTTTTGTTTGTATGTAAACCACTGGTGTGGTTTATTTGTGAATTCAAAATTGACTTTATCTGGGGAAATGATGTTTTAAAGTATTTTAATTCAATTGTTTACAAAGTTAAGATTTTGGCATTTTCAAGGCATGGTATTTGTGAAACTTCAGTTGCTATTTTGTATTTAATAATAAGTGTTTTAAAGAATACGTTTTCGGGGACCATTTGCTTTGAAGTAGTGAAAAAAGGATTTCATTATTGAATAAACATCCAAGTGGTATCATATATTAAAGGATACATGCAGTTAAATTTTTCTAAATTTGTGTGTATTCCTAAGAAATTCATTCCTTATAACCTGTAAAAAAAAGTTTGGTTTACACTGTAAACTACCATCATTCTCAGTAATTATGGTATCTATAAATGGTAGTTGGTTTAATATGCTCCATTTCGCACGTGGCCCCGATACTGGGGTGTTGCTTTGTAAAGATAATTGAGAATCTTTTCAACATGTGGATTGTGCTTGAAGAGCTGTGGGAAATTTGGCGTTAAATCTGGTAACAACATGTTTGTAGACGACAATGTTAACTTCATGGTGGCATAAGAAGGATTAGCATAATTAGACTGATTGGTGAACACCATTGTATCTCCGTCATCTGACAATACATAATTATCCATTGAAAAAGAAAACCGAATCTTTATTGATAAATCTGGAAGATGCAAAGTTTTTTTCAACTGTGTTAGAAAGTGGTCTGTATATTTATGTTTGTCTCAGATAAGGTACATTTGTGAATAAAGACTACGTCAAAATAAGCAATTATCATAGAGTCATCAACATTTAATTTGCGTATCTCTTTGCAAAGTCCGTGGAATTTAGGAAGTACAGTACTGGCTATTTATGAATCTGTTTTTGCAAGCGGCTCTCACCTGGATGTCTATATAGTCTTCCCAAAGTACACAAAATGAACTACCATATAAGGCCTATAATGCTCTTCAATCATTACTTTAATTAAACTTAGCCACATTTTTAGTATACATCATTTAACATCTAAACCAGGTGTAATTCGAGACCAGAGATGCTTTGTTCTGGAATGCTTTGCCATAGGTATAAGGTCGATTAAAGATCATAGAAGGCAATCTAAATCAGAACGGGATTATTGGTAACAAATGAAAAGATATATTTTGACCAATCTTCTTGGGTGAGCTTCGTGATGGAGCATGTATTTTAAAAGCAACACTACATTACTTATGTATTAAAACTAAATCCCGGCATCAACTATTAATGGCCTGAACGCAGTCCCAGAGGTAAGCCTATAGAATACTAACAAAGTCGAGCTGAATGAGCAATGGTATAACAACCTAATCATAGCAAAAGCACGCAACCTCATTCAAGCCGCCGTGTTGCAATGATGGTAAGAAAGGCTAACCCTTTGGACGTAATATTTAGATTTCTTTTGATCTCTTATTTTTTTTATTTTTTGGATATATTGTTCGTTTATTAGTAAATACTGCCACTGTACAACGAAGATTCGAATTTATGCATGTTTAGTGCTTTAGGAAGGTCAGCCTTACGACCACTTGCCGTCAAGTACAAACGGAATGAAAATTGGAATTAAGCGGTCTCTCTGGATTTTATCAATTATGTACGAAACATATACGCATACAATATATATATATATCTATAGTATATATATATACTAATCTACATAGATATATATATTATGTATATATATATATATATATATATATATATATAATATGTGTGTGTTTGTGTGTGTGTGTGTCATGTGTTGTGTGTGTGTGTTGTGTGTGTGTGTGTGATGTGTTTGTGTGGTGTGTGTGTGGTTGAGTGTGTATAGAAATACATCTTATATATATATATATATAATAGTATATATATATATATATAGATATATATATATATATATATATATGTATATTTTATATATTATACATATTATATATATTATGTATTTTAATTACATACAATATATATTATATATCTATATATATATATCATATATATATTACTATTCCATATATGAAAAAAATATAT
>NW_023664382.1:12500-13885 GCF_015228065.2 Penaeus monodon
AGGAAGTGCGTATCACAATTAAAATGTTGTTACTGTTTTAAATTGAATTCAAACACTGATGATTCACGTATCTGCTGCCTTTTAAAACTAAGGCCAATTTATGTTTCAGGACGCAAAAAAAAAGAAAAAAAATGCTAGGCCCTACACCAACCCTCTAGTAGTATTAAGTTTCGCGCTATGTAGAGAAACTTCCGTACCGATGAATAGTAATAGATAACTTTCTCGGCTCCTACAGCGTTAACTTACAGCTAAATATCGTAGAATAGTATTAAGTCTTTAACAAAGGCTGTTTAGTACTAAAATAAAGAAAGGATTTACATATCCTTTTTTTAAAAAAAAAGAAAATAGGACAAAGCAAAAGGAGAAGAAAAAATTTTGTGGGTTTTTTTTATATCAGATGTCTTACATTCTCATATCCAAAAGTTATATATATTAATTAATATATTATATTATATATATATAATAATAATTTTTGGGGTGTTGTGTGTGTTGTGTGTGTGTGTGTGTGGTTTGTTGTGGTATGTGTGTGTGTGTTGTGTGTGTATGTTTGCCCTTTTGTTGTGTGGGTGTCTGTGTTGTGTTTTTTGTGAGAGAGAAAACATATACATACACTTTTCATAACATATGCATGCTTATAGATTTGAAAAATAATACAATATTTATATATTATATTTTATATATTATTATATATATATAAAATTTATAAATTAATATACCATACTAATTTTATATATATATATTAATATATATATATGCACAACAACACACAAAAACACAAATGTATATTTTATATTATATATATAATATATATATATATTATATATAATTTCAACCACCACACACACACACACAACACACACACACACACACACACAAAATTTTATATATATATTATATATAATATATAATATAGTATAATAAATATTATATTTTATAATATGTATATTTTAACATAACCCGTATCAAAATATTATAATATAATATAATAATATATTATATTATTATTATGTAAAATAAAAATACACGCATACATATTTATATTTATAATATTAAAATATTATATATATTATATAATATTTATATATTATTGCACACACATGCTTATATGTATACCTTAAAGATATCATACAATTTTCCCCACACACACACACACCCCACACACACACACCCACAAAACACACACACCCCCAATATATTATATTAAAATAATATATATATATAATATATAATATTATGGTATTATTGTATATATGAAAGTTAAAAAATATTATTTTTTCTTTGGAAATATATTTTATATAATATATAATTATATATATATATTATTTTGTAAAAATACAAAAATTATTTTTTTTAATATTATTAAATATATATATTATAAAGTTTTT
>NW_023664383.1:5000-13885 GCF_015228065.2 Penaeus monodon
AAAAAAAAGTACATAAGAAACATTGGCACAATGTTATAAAAGACTTGAGAAACGTAAAAAAAGACGCAAGTACTGTATGACACGGTTTGTATATCAGTATCGAGATTTGCTAGTTAAATGAGTGCTAACGGATGCCGAGATTGCGATATTCTCGGGCTTCAGAACAACGTGAAAGGGCAGCGCTGAAGGAAATCCCGTCTTCAGGCGGCGTCACAGAATGCGAGCGAGCGAGCGGCGCTGAGGGGAAAAGCATCCTCAGGCGGCGGTAATACAGGATACGTACGAGTGATAATCTAGTTTTAAACAACTCATAAACTGCAAATGAACACCTATAACTGACAACTGAAAGCAAAATCGAAAAAAAGAAAAAAAAAAAATCAATGCACAATTAAATAATCGAGAGTAAGTATTGACCACAAAATGAAACAATTTTAAAGGAAGAGCTAAGCAATGATCACCATTTTTTTTTTCGACACCCTTCCACTCGGATACTGGGTGTGGTGCGAGGGGGGGAGAGGCTGGGGAGAGCACGGCTGACGACGCAGAGAGCGGGCCCCCCCCTTGCAGCTGACGGGGAGATTAGGCGCGCTGCGTGGTGGGCAAGGCCGTGGCGCGACAGGTCAGCAGGATGATGTTGTTCCTGCTTGGTCGCGAATGCGTTTGGATGAATCCTCATGGCGAGGAACTCGGCTTGGTGTAGAATGTTTTGGGTGGTCAGCGTCCTTGGTGATACGTGGTCCAGCTGGGGTCCTTCTAAACCCGCCAGCGTGGCGGCAACAGATGATACAGTTGTTGAGGGAAACAGCTGCAGGGGTTGAGAGTGGCGCGACTTGCCGTGTCGGAGTTCAGCAGCAAGGTGAACAGCGTCGGTATCCGGCCCTTGTGGGGACATCTCAGCAGGAGGACGGCTCACACTATGGCGAAGTATTGCGTGCTTTGGGAGGGTGTGCTGTTGATGCGGAGCAGGAACTTCGGGGGGGCGCTGTATGAGTTCAAAGTCACCCCCTAAACCACCGTGTAAGAGCTGGAATAATAGGCCCCACAAGAATATGGTAGGTGGCGTGCTTAGGGTGTAAGGTAAACGACCAAGATGTCTGACTCCTTTTACTATATAGTATGATGGAGTACGGCTGCAAGGGTATTGCTCCTTGGCCCCTGCAGGGAGTCTGCCTGTCATCTCCTATATTGTCTAAAGATGGTATAGATCACGTGCTTAACATATGACAATCATTGGTGATGAAAGGTAGTGTTACAACAATGCATTGCTCTGTGGAAGGGGATAGACAATACAACATTGGAATGTCTAGTGTGGCAACAAGAGACGATTAAACAGGTAAAGCAATGGACATACTTCTATGTATGTGTGTGTGGGGGAATATATGCATGTGACAATACATAAGATTATACAAGTCATTTGGAATATAACAACAGATAAATAGAATAACATTGGCATACATATTTGAGTAACATCACATATATAAAGCTGGGTTACAGTGTGTGTGTCTGTGTTTATGTTTTATGTATTAATGTATGTATGTATGCATGTATATGCTTATATGCGTGCAATCATACATATATGTCATATACACATATATGTGTGTGTATATCTAATATATATATATATATATATATATAATATATATATATATATATATATATACACATATATATGCATATATGTGTATGTATATATATACAATATTTTTCTAACGGTAGGTTCATGTTTGAGCCGCCGTGGTCACAGCATGATACTTAATTGTAGTTTTCATGTTGTGATGATCTTGGAGTGAGTACGTGGTAGGGTCCCCTGTAGTGAAATGGATACGTGATCTTTATGCCTCACATACCAGAAAAGCCATGCGTATCTCTCTTATAATAACTCCACTGTCCTCAGCCGACCCCAACAGGTCTACAGCCGTGACAATTGATAAATCGACCTTAGAACACGCTAATCCCACCCTTATTGCTTATAAACAATTCCCATGACGCTATTCTTATGTCTGTGTGTACAGCTATGTGTTGTTTATACTCAAAATGTTCGTCAGAAAATGCTTATTCTGAATCACTAAATATGTTATCGCTATCTTTATTGATATTCGAAATGACTTTATGTTTTGTGAATACTCAGCAATTTTGTCTCCTTATCATGAACCTTTTTAGTCTTGTAAACACCATAACTCTCTTCTTACACACAACTGTATATAAGGTACCCTTGTTCCTTCACCACGAAACCACCATGTGACCATATGTATCGGAATTTTTGTTCATCAAATTCTTTCATGTTTTTCATTATGATATGTTTCAAACGATGTTTGTTCATAGAAATTTCTGAGCAGTTAAGACAGACGCTCGTTGCCAGCAAGCGGGTAGGTCGGGACGCTTCTGCCTCCCAGGCAGGTCTCCCTGCCTGCCCGTCCTGCTACCATACTCTCGCAGAAATAAAGTTGTGAACCAGCGACAACTTTAACTCGATACACCTTCAAGAACAAACCACCAGAGAACCAGAGTACCACCCTGTGGGGACACGTCTTGTCTCGCGTCACCATACACCCCACACATCTTTACATAGTGGCATCGCGCTGGGATACACGTCCCCTACATTACATTAGTGGCACCCTGTGGGATCATCAACTCCCATTATCTTTACATTGGTGCCACCCACTGGGATCATACAACCCCCACTTATATTACATCCCCAGTTCCTTTCCACGGAGAGTGCCGGTGTTACCTTTTAGGTCATCATTCTCTCTATTTTATCCGGGCTTGGGACCAGCACTGACTTGGGCTGGCTTGGCCACCCAGTGGCTAAATAGGCAATCGAGGTGAAGTTCCTTGCCCAAGGGAACAACGCGCCGACCGGTGACTCGGCCACCGCGGCCTTGTGTGTGGGATGTGTGTGTGTGTGTGTGTGTGTGTGTGTGTGTGTGTGTGTGTGTGTATGTATACATGTGTATATATGTATGTATGTATATATACATACATACATATATTTATGCATATGTATGTGTACATATACATTCAATATATATATATGCATATGTGTACATATACATACATATATATATATATATATATATATATATAATATTATATATATATATATATATATATATATACATATATACGTGTGTATGTTTCAAGAAATCAATCAACACATACTTCGCTGCATCGGTAATCGGAAGGCATTCTGCAGGCTGGGTATTACTCTTCTAACTCTTGACGGTCTTTGTCGGCGCGAGTGTGAAGTCTGCCTGACCTTTTCTATGGGACTGAACCCTCACCCTCCCCAGATCTCGAGTCCCTACGGTTATTCAATTATCCATGACGTCAGTTCTTCTCGTTTTCTTTAGAGTGGAGATTAAAACATGGTGGCACAGGAACTCGTTTATTTTAATCGTCCTCTTTGTTTCGCTAGTAACACTATTATCCTTACGATGGTGATGAATATGAGTATTATCATTATTATTCTTTCATTATCTTTAATATTACCGTTATCATTATTTCATTATCAGTACTATATTCATTATCAGTATCATCGTTATTATTACCATCATTACCACCGTCATCATTTTCGTTATCAAGATCATTAATATCATTATTATCATTAACATTATTGCTTTATTATCATTATCATGGGCATCAATATCATTTTTATTATCTTTATAATTTTTATGATCATCAATATTACCATTATTATTGTCATTATCATTACTCTCATTATTGTATTATTACATCATCTTCCTATCATCATTATTACTATCATTATCATTGTTCGGCTTATAGATGTTCTGGTAGCAGATTCAGAAGGCTACAGGGTAATTTGGTCCTTATCTCGAGTTAAAGCAAGCCAAAATCGTTCAAAAGTAGTTCAACTCTTAACATAAACAGTTTTTTACGACCATGGCCTCACTACCACCGAACTCCATTTCGTGGTTTGAAGCCCTGTTTCTCCCTCTCTCATCATTCAACATCTATTCCTTATATGTGGCATTATAGAGTGTCACTGATTGTGGATGATCACTAATATTATTATTATCACTACTATTATTATTATACTACTACTTTTGTCGTTACTATTATTATCATTACTATCACTTCTTTTCTTCTTTACTACCACTTGTTATTATTGTTACTGGTTGTGCTTCTACTATGTAGAGGGCTATCAGTTAAACATTCATTTTACATGCTTTTAGGGCTGTGCCATTGTGAGTGTATTAACCACATATCACTAATATTAAAGACAAGGCAGTGTCTACAGTAAAAATTAATATTATTAATAAGTGCTGCTCTCACCGTTATAATATACGTAACCTTTAATTTTAGCATACCGAGTATAGTTTGTCTTCCTGAGTGAAGATATCAAGAACGAATTGCCTTCGTCTCTGTAAATTGTTTACGCCCCCAAGTTCTATTTCAAAAAATTCCTTAAAGATTTTTAAAGGCCCTGCAGGCTGAGGTGGGGTTGCTCGAGGAGGAACGTATGATTAGCTGAACCCTCCCCCTCTTTTTTCCAAAGGGTTGGGTTTTGCGGTCAGCGCCCCCCGGGGTTTCCCAACCAAGTGCCTGTTTTTTTGTAAATAACTTCGCCCCAAGGGTCGCCTATGGTACCTCACAGAATTGTTGGTAGGATCTTTCAAAATATTTTTCTTTTCATTTTTAACTTTGTATTTTTTTCAGACTAAAGTTTTAGTGAATTAATTTTAAAAAACTGGTTCGTATACAGGGGGGCACTTCACAAACACCACACACCCCAAAAACCCCAAAAACCACACACACCACACACACACACACACCCCCCCCAACCACACACACACACACCCCCACACACCCCCACACCACCACACTGTAATGACGGGAGGGGGGGGACAGACAAGCTGTTTTTCCTCTGTGTGATGTCCCTTGAGGGTGTAAAAGTAAATTTGGTTTTTCTTAACTTTATTACTGTGAGGAGATACTGGCGTAAGAGACAGGCAAGGCGGGGCCCCCGGGAAGGTGTCATCCCCCCCTGCCCCTGTCTGCGGCGGTCTCCCCTTAAGCTCAGAAATTTATATGAAAAAACATCGTTTTGAAACTTTCATAAGGGAAAAACATAAAAGAATTTGAATAAACAAAAAATTCCGAACAATGGTCACAGGGGTTTTTCGAGGAAGGAAACAAGGGAAACCTTTATACAGTTTGTTGTAAAAAGGGAGTTATGGTTTTTTCAAGCTAAAAGGTTTTCGTGTAGGAAAATTGCGTATTATAAAACTAAAGACATTAAAATATCGAAAATGACAGCCAAAAACATACTTAGTGTTTTCAAAAAAAGATTTTCGACAAACATTTTGAGTATAAACAAGACAAAATTTATAAAAAACTTGAATAAACATAGGAATTTTTTAAAAGCAATGGGTGGAATTAGCGTTTTTCTAAGGTCACTTTATCTTTGGGCCGACTGAGACCTTTTGGGAGTCGGCTGAGGACAGGGGGAATTACTGTGAGAGAAACACACGTGGCTTTTTGAATGTGGGGGCGAGAGAGATCCGAAACGGCCCACTACACCCCCACACACCACACACACACACCCCACACACCCCACACACAAACAACCACACCACACCAAACAAAACACAGAGAGAAAGGAGAGAAAAGAGAAGGAAAAAAGGGGGAAAAAGAGAGAGGGAAAAGGGGAAAAAGGGGGAGAAGGGGAGGAAAAAAAGGGGGGGGGAAAAGAGGGAGGGGGGAAAAGGAGATAAAAGAAAGGGGAGAGAAAGGATAGGAGGGAAAGAATGAGAGAAAATGAGAGGAAGAAGAAAGGGAAAAGGGAGGAAAAGAGAAAGAAGAGGAGAAAAGGGAGTAATAGAAAGAAGGGGGGGAAAATAGAAAAGGAATGAGAAGAAAGGGAGAAAATGAAGGGGGAGAATAAAGGGAGAAAAGAGGGGAGAGAGGAAAGGGGGAAAAATTTGAAAGAGGGGGAAAAGAATGAAAGAGAGGAGAGGAAGAGGGAGTTATGAGAGAGAGGGGAAAATTTTAAAGAGAGGAGGTGGAAAGGGAGAGAGGGAGAGAAAAAGAAAGAGAGAGAGGGAGAAGAGAGGAGAGGGGGAAGGGGAAAAGAGAGAGAAGAGGAGAGAGAGAGAGAGAGAGAGGGGGGGGGTGGCATAGGTAGATAAAAAAAAATAAGTTGTTAAAAAGCCTTTGTTGGCAACAACCCCCCCCCCCCCCCCCCAAAAGGGGGTCAAAAAGTTGAGATTTGAACCTCCTTGCAAAAAATCCGGAAAAAAAAAAAAAAAAAAAAAAAAAAAAAAAAAAAAAAAAAAAAAAATATATTATAATATTATATAATATAATAAATATATTATATTTTAAATATTTCGGGGGATGTCCAATAGGGAAACACCCCGGGCCAAAAGACATCCGCCAGACCCAAAGAACAATAAACGGACACAACGTTTGCACCAGAAAAAGCAGAACAAAAAAAAAATACACCCTACGATACATGCCCAAAAAAAGGGCCAAAAAGCAAAGATTGAGAGAAGAGAGGAGAGAGAAGAGGAGAGGAGAGAAAGAGAGGGGAGGGGAAGGGGAGAGAAGGAGAGAGAAAAGGAAGAAAATAAACAAAAAAAAAAATAATCAAAAACACAAAATCACAATCAAAAACTAAAATCAAAATAAGACACTAAACGAACAAAAAATCTGAACCAAAAGCGCAAGAGCCAACCTAAAGCGAGAATGACAAACCAAAAAAAAAAAAAAAAGAATTATAAAGAAAAAAAACACAAACAAGAATCTAAAACGGCAAAAAATGGGCCCCCTCCAAATCGCTGTTTAAAAAAACACTTTTATGCTAACCCCAAAAAGGCAGGGCATACCACTACTCCTCATATTGTTTTGGGCACTAACTTTATACACTCACAAATCAGCTGTTAAAAAAAACACAGTTATGCTAACATCCCCGAAAGGGGGGCTGAGAGCAGAGCCGTGACCCCTCATGTCCTAGGGCCACCATTATACCCCCACAAATCGCAGAGACTCGCAAGTGGCCAGTCGAAGTACCCATTTTCCTAGTATCCCTATTATAGTCGAAGTTGAAAGTCTTTTTTTAGACTTCGGCTAAAATTATTTGAAATTTAAAGTTTTACTCATACAATTATCACCTCATTACATTCTACACTAAAGCCGGGCCTCATACGGAAATTTACACACCCCCAAAAACAGGAAGGGTAAGCTCTCTTTTTCACATTGTCATTGTACCCCTCCCCCCAAACCTTTCCCTTCCCTTGATCACCCTCGGTCTCAAAGACATCTGAAGGGGGAAAAGGGGGGGGAAAATATAACATACAATCCATACACATACCATACACAACACATACGCCACACACACACACACACACACACACACACACACAACACACCACACACACCACACCACACACATATATATTATATATATATATATATGTGTGTGTTGTGTGTGGTGGTGTGTGTGGTGTGTGTGTTTTTGTGTATAAAAATTATTTAATTAATATAATTAATTATATATATATTAATTATAATATATTTTATGTGTGTGTGTGTTGGGGTGTGTGTATATTTTATTAAATTTATAATTTTTAATTATTAATAAAATTATTTATTTTTATTTATATATATATATATTTAATATATATTATATATATCTTATTATATATTATAAAGGACACATATGTATTATAATTATATAAAAAATATATAATATTATATTATCTTATATGTTGTGTGTGTGTGGTGGTGTGTGTGTGTGTGTGTGTGTGTGTTGTGTTGTGTGCGTTTGGGGGGGTATTATATAATTTTATATTATATATATATTTAATTATATTTTAATTTATATATTTATATATTTTATATATTTTATATATATTATATATATATTTTATATATATATACCCATATGTATATATATAGACACACTATGTAGTATATATATATATTATATATATATTAATAATTATATATTAATTAATATATATTGACACACACATAGTAATATATAAAAAATTTTATTTATATAATATATATATATATATAATATAATATATTATATATAATAAAATATAATATAATAAATAAAATAATATATAATAAAATAAAAAAAAATATAAAATAAAATATAAAATTATAAATATAATAATTTATATATTTTATATTAATATCTATATATTATATATAATTTATATATATATATATATATATATTTTAATATATAAAATTATATATATATATACACACACACACACAAAAAAACCAAGCTACACAATGATGATTAAAAAGGGATTTAGATAAAATTAAATTTGATGAACGAATGTAACGGTCCGACATATTTGAAAGCCACAATTATGAAAAGCAAAGAAAATTAAAGGCCATGGTATTTTTTAGCCTGCAAACACTGCCAAAAACAAAAAACAAAAAACTGCAACAGCACGACCCTTTTTACCCCACCTTTCTTCATTCTTCTCGGCCCCTCGGGGTTTTACAAATTTTCCCAAATTTTTTTTTCTTTTATTTATGTCAAAATTTCAAAATAGCCAAAGTCAACAACCAAGTCCTGGGACTCAAACACAAAAACAGTTAATTTGTAAGAGATAAGTAGGGGCACGGTACTATAAAGGGTGGACCAAGCATATGGGCTTTTACACGGAGGTGTGTGTGGTGTGTGTGTGTGTGGTGGGGTGGGGGTGTGTGTTGTGTTTGTGTGTGTGTGAAGAGTGAAGAATTATATGAAGAGAGGAGAGAGAGAGAGAGAGAGAGAGAAAAGAGGAGAGAGAGAGAGGAGAGAGGAGAGAGAGAGAGAGGAAGAGAGAGAGAGAGAGAGAAAAAGGGGGGAAAAACCCCGGAAAGGGGCCCCGGGAGGGTTTTTTTTTTTTTGTTTT